>NW_026606985.1:1102500-1105000 GCF_029890125.1 Rhinichthys klamathensis goyatoka | reverse complement strand
CGGCTGTTGTGGTTTTTAACTTCCAGCAACTGTATTTTTATTCTGAACTCTATTGGACGGATCACAATGACCCACGGTTCCGGAGCAGAGATGGTCCCGGAGGTTTCGGCCGCCGCGGGGTTTGTTTGCAGGCTTTTGCGCGGCCGCGGACGCTTGAGTGACGCGCAGCTCCAGGTGTTTAGAGACTGTCTCGCGCAGGCGCTATCAGGTACGGAAAAACACTGCTTATCTTCCATATCAGTTATTGAAAGTATCTTAAATACTATGGTGTATGTATACAAGTAATACCAGTATATCATAGCTCTTTAATTATGTAAAGGCCCGTTCATACTAAGAACGATAAACTAGCGTCTATCGATATCTTGCCGTTTATGTGTCACTTTAAATGCTCGAGCTCGTTGCAGCAGGATGGATTCTGATTGGCTGTCGATGGCCGGATAAAATCGTTCTGATAGTGTTTCCAAATATATCGTTTCTCCGTTATCGTTATAGCTGTGGTGTGATGTATTCTTTAATATTATCTGTTATCGTCTAGGCGCTATCAGGTGCAGAAAAAAATCTGCTTGTTCAATGTTAGTTAAAAAAAGTACTATAGTATTAGCAGTATATCATAGCTCTTTATTATGTAGCCTACTCCGTTATAGCTGTAGTGCTATTCTTTAATATTATTATCTTTATAGTTGTCCTTGGTGTGAACGGGCCTTCATAGCATTCTTTAGTGATCATCCCTCCAGTTTTTCGCGAATACAGCGCAAAATAAACAAATTCTTGCATTTTGAGAACTTTTTACTGATATTAGGCAATTTCTTATTGCTTGTAAGATTTTGGTCATAATTCCCACCTTAAGTGGTCATGTTATTAAAGCTAGATAGCACACCAATGGAATAGCCTTTTTAGTTAGATACTAAAAAAACAAGATTTGTCCATTTTGTTTGTTCTATTGTCATAAATCCTGAAAGGAACTGATATTCTACTTCCTGAGGTAAAATATAAAGGATTTTAACATAAGTGTTTCCTTTTTTTTCTTTAGCACACTACCAGCATCATTGGTTCCCCGACAGGCCGCAGAAGGGCTCCGGTTACCGTTGCATACGGATCAATCACGAAATGGACCCTCTGATTGGCCGAGCGGCCAACCGTATCGGACTGACCAGCGGGCAGCTTTTCTCGCTCCTGCCGCGGGAGCTGACGCTCTGGGTGGACCCGTACGAAGTGTCCTACCGCATCGGCGAGGACGGGTCCATTTGCGTTCTCTACGAGGCGGAGCCTCCCGTCTCAAGCCCCGCCCCTAGCATCTCAGCGTACGACCAAACGGCGAGCTGCAAATACCGCTTCACGTTGGGCGGCCGCACGAGTCCTCCCAAAAACCTCCTGATGATGGTGTCCAGCTGAGCGCACGGGACCGGTTCTGCCCGAACTCGCGCCTGACCGACCAACTGCCACGCTAAGAGCCGGAGCTGTTCCCGTGACTTCACTTCGTAAACCTTTATTTAAGATGAACGTTAAAGCACTGGTTGTTACGCGGCCGCTGGACCACCGACTCTGGAGACCTATTAGCACTGTTCTGTGTGACTCGTTTATTTTGATCATCCCGAAACCGGTTTTGGGGTGTTTTCACTGGTGCTCACGCACAGTTTCAGTGCAACTACGATACCTCAGTCATGAGAATGTTACGCAATTACAGGCCTGAAACATACTTTACGCAAGTTCGCAAATGTTTTAAGTTTAACAAGCGTACAATGTTTTCAAACAACCATATAAAACCTACTGGCCTTTAATGCTTCAGTTTGTTATAGCGCCATCTGTGGCGACTCTGAGAATGCGACATTGTTCTACAACGTATTTGCATTCGCATGCTTGCGTACAGTACGTTTCAGGCCTAAAACTGCTGTGGACTTTAATAATTCCTAACAGGAGCTGCTATTGAGCGTGGCGCCACTTAAACAAACTCCCATAATCCCCTCTGCCTTAACCACAGCGCCACCGCTCCCTAAATAAACGTCACTGCCTGGCTCTTTTAGTCTTACTGTGCAATATTCAGGCAATAACTTCCTCTTGTGATGGCATGAAATGAGTTTTGTGGATTTGGGGGAAATTATTGTATTTACCCAGAATGCTTTGCATGTGGTATGTTGGTTGGTATCAGGCGGAAGCGCCAGCAGAGACTCGCATCAAGCATTCTGTCTCTCTCGGGCTGCTGAGCAGCGCGTTTACTGTTTCAGACAGAGCTAATGTAGTTTGTAAGCTATTTTAAAGCAGAGTTGCTTTTAATGTACACTTTTATAAATGCATTTGTGCATAAAGTCGGTTTTTATTACAATAAACCTTTTGTGAATGAAGTGTTTCTCTGTGGTCTGATGTTATTATGCTGTTGTAATGAGGTTTCAGCTCTCTGAGGTGTGTCGTTCGGTGGGCAGGTGTGTGTGTGTGTGTTATCTGGATGCGTCTGGGCTCGTTTTTCTCCTACACACACACACACACACACTGAAAGACGTCAGAT
>NW_026606985.1:1087500-1097500 GCF_029890125.1 Rhinichthys klamathensis goyatoka | reverse complement strand
ATTTCCTGTTTCTGACGCTTGCTTTTACAAACTTAAAAAGGGCTAAAAGAGCCGAATGACTACACACACAGATTTAAAGGCACTTACCTAGCGCTCCACACACACACACTCTCTCTCTCACACACACAGAGACAGACACACACACACACGTGTCTCAGTATTTCTAAAGAATGAAAATACAAAATTAAACCATAATTTAAAATATTAATAAATACTATATAAATGTAAAGCTAAAGCGTCAAGGAAACTCAAGTGTTCTTCAAAAACTTTTTATTCAAAAAACTTTTATTTTAAGCAAAAACTCACTTAATTTTGATTTATTTTCCCAGAAAACAAGACATAATATCTTATGGCCTTTTTACTCATCTAGTAAAAGCTTCTCGATTGAAGTATTTTGAGATATTTGGACTGGAAACGACAGAAACACTGAGTGAGAACAGCATGTGTGTGTGTGCAGTGTGAGTCTCCAGATTGATTCGGTCACTGGACGCGACAGGAAGTGATCAGCCCAGAACTCTCAGCATTTCCTGTTTCTGGCGCTTGCTTTTACAAACTTAAAAAGGGCTAAAAGAGCCGAATGACTACACACACAGATTTAAAGGCACTTTACCTAGCGCTCCACACACACACACTCTCTCACACACACACACACACACTCACTCGCATAGAGACACACACACACACTCACTCACTCTCTGTCTCACACACTTTCTCTCTCACACACACACACACTTTCTCTCTCTCTCTCACACACACACACACTTTCTCTCTCTCTCTCTCTCTCTCTCTCTCTCTCTCTCTCTCTCTCTCTCTCTCTCTCTCACACACACACACACATTCTCTCTCACACACACTCTTTCTCTCTTACACACACACACACACTTTCTCTCTCTCTCTCTCTCTCTCTCTCTCTCTCTCTCTCTCTCTCTCTCTCTCTCTCTCTCTCTCTCTCTCTCTCTCTCTCTCTCTCTCACACACACACACACACACACAATATTCCAGAGAACAGATTTTAGCAGTAATTAAAGAGTTTATTTGTGTTGCGTTTCACCAAAACCCCAGCAAACGGGTGTGTGTTTGTAGTCTGGGTGTGTCTTCGGATTAACTTCCTCTCCTCCTCCTCCTCCTCCACCACACACACACACACACACACACACACACCCTGGTGTTTCCAGTCAGTTTTGAGGAGGAAACCCCAAAGCCTTTTTTTTCTCCCCCCCTCTCGTCATTGGCTGACGTCATAGCGGCTCAGCCAATAAGAGACTGTTGCCGAGGGAGAACTGAGAATGCGCGTGTGTGTGTGTGTGTGTGTGTGTGTGTGTGTGTGTGTGTGTGTGTGTGTGTGTGTGTGTGTGTGTGTGTGTGTGAGAACTGCAGTAAAACACGGAAATACAGCACATTCAACACAAATTCACACTGTCTATCTATAGGTCTATACTGACAGGAAATGTAATGGAAAAACACTTTAAAAAGAGAAGGGAGGTGTTTTGGGAAGGTTTTCACCACTGATGTTAACTAAAAGTATAACAACAGTTTTGTTAAATGAAATAAAGCTGAAATTAAAAAATTAAAAAAAATGTATACAAATGAGATGAAAACTGAAATGCTCCCTTGACTAATTTAAGATTAAGTTGAAGAACTAAAACTACTAAATGGAAATAAACTAAAACTGAACTAAAATATAAATAAATTAAATCTACATATATATATATGTGTGTGTGTGTGTGTGTGTGACAAGCACAACCCAATAACTAAAATGGAATAAAAACCCGCTAATTCAAAATATCAATAAATACTATAGTGTATAAATTATACTGTAACTGGTTAGTTTTACACTGGAATCCTTTAATCATTAAATACGTGGTGTCTACTGTGTCTGTAAACCTATGGTATCTCCTCATTTAGATATGTAAATATGTGTTTATGTTCTTTCTTCGAGGTTCTGCTAGTAAACAGATTGAGAAGTGTCTGTACACTCCGTTCAGTGATAATCCGAGGAATAAACTATTGTTGTGCTTCTAGTTCGAGCTGCGACGCGTCACACACACTGATCGCGTGGACAGAGTGACGCTGCTGGCCTCTGCTGGTGACATTGCAGTACTGACTGCCAATAAATATGGATTTAGGTGAGTAACTAAATATTTTTCCGGTAAGTTTTGTTGTTGTTTGTTTAAATAACTACAATAGTCATGATTAATTAACGTTAATCCAGATCTAACGACGCGGGCAATTCAAATCAAAATCATTCAAACGGTCTATTGGGAAAAAACGCGCGTCTTTTAACGACCTTTTTCCTCAGTGGAAAACTTACCATTAAATGCATCTAGGATTATTAAAGTTGGTGTTTTCTCTTGAACTCCATGTTGCTATACATATGTGGGATGGTCCTCACATTAAACCACCAAAATTAAAATGAGGAACAAAATCAATGCCCTTAATTATTTTTGTGACAGCTGATACAATCCTGCGCAGCTGTTCACGAATATACAAGAGCAAAAACACTAAGTACTTCCGTTATCATAAGGACATAATGTATTTTTAATAAAAATAATATTGTTTAATGACTAGTTTTCGTCGCGTTTCGACGGTTTAACAGCTCAAAAACCACATTCCACAAAGACTTACAGCATAAAGCTTATTTATTAACAAATATACATCTTTATTTTCATCATGTTTAACTTCTACTGGCTCAAAGCAGGTAAAAATAGCAAACTAAACATTAAAAAGGCGTCTGTGATTTTCAGCTGTCACTGATCCGAGGTCAGTCCGTTGTGCTGAATCGCTGCTGTTGCCATGGTGATCGCCTCCTCTAACGTCTGCTGATCTTCTAACTGTAACATACAGTTGACAGTCAGATAATTTCACTTTAAACAAACCTCAATAAAGTTAAGATATGTATTTATACTCAAAACCACTGATGTACATTTAGTTTGAGGTAAAGGCAAATTGTAGTTATCCATTATTTCGTATTGACCTGTACTGCAATTTGCGTGCCGTTCTCCGTTGCGAGCAGCGCCACCTGCTGGTACGGCGACGAGTTCCCTTCGGTCATGATGCCGTCTGACGTTACTATGGCAACCTGCAGGACGAACACAAAGACGAGTGAATGACTTGAGCGCTGATAACCATGCCGGATCCTTATCCATCCCATAACACCCACCTGCTGCATCTCTTTGCCGTCTGTAACCATGGTGACGTGCCGCCCGGTGTGGCCCTGTTGCGCGGGGACGGCGATGGTGGTTCCGTCCCGGGTTACCATGGTGACGGCCGTGCCGAGGACCTGCAGGTGTGAGCTGAGGATGTCGTCCGTGTCCATGGTAACCTCGCCATCGCGTTCGTTCTGCTCGGACGCCTCGAAAACCTCTGCGTCTGCACACACGAAACTGTTCTTAGCAAACTTCTAGTGTGGCATAAATCTGAAGTGAGATAACGCAGACAGTGTTTCTCACCGTCCTCGGCGGTGTCGAAGTCTCCGTGCGCGGTGCGCTTGTGCATGGCTAGCGTCGACGTCTGTCTGTAGGTCTTCCCGCAGTGGCTGCAGGTGTACGGCTTGCAGTGTGTGTGGACCACGTGGTGCTTATAAAGGCTGGAATATTCCGTGAAACTCTTCCCACAGCCGGGAACCGTACACAGGTACGGCTTCTCACCTGAACATCGTTAAAACAGTTAGTTGGAAAATAATCATATGAATGCACTTAAAAATACAAATCGAATCGTTCTGAATTTGCAAAACAAATCAGAAAGCTAAGAACCGTATCGATTCACTGTTTACCCAAAGATTTTTATTAATTAATTTAATTGAATAGTTTTAGTTCGCAATAACAATACTGCTTAGCTTTTGTCAATACGTATGAACGTACGCTCACTTTCAAATCAAGCAGCTAACTTGAACACGAACAAATCTGCGTGGGAAATCGCCAAATTGCGCAAATTCACACGCTTTCCTATTGAAACGACTCGAGCGACGTAGTGTTAATTTCGTTAACGAAAATCTATGACGAAAAATGTTCGTCGACAACATTTTTTTCCATGATTAAGGCGAGACGATGACGAGGCGACACCAACGTCATTAAACGATAACTGCATGAGTCACTAAAATAACGTTGACGAAAAAAGACGAGACTGAAATGTAGTTATAAAAAAAAACGTGACCAAAAACACTCTTTGTTTTGTTGAACAACATGGAAGACGAGGCTGTTTTGAACAAGCCGCTACGAGCTTCCATGCTTACGGTTGCCAGATTTCACAAATTTAAATCCCCCAATCTGAGCTTTTCTGTTAAAAGAACACGCTTTCAAACCCGGTGTTTTACTAAGTATTTGCAATCTGGCAGACAAACAAGTAAACTGGAGTTTAGCAATCTTCATTTGAGATATTCTACTCTAATTAAAGTGTTGCTTGCGCTGTTTGTGTGACTAAATCTGCAGTCAAAGCTTCTTAGTGATGAACTGTAATAAATCTAAACATGAATCTCGACTATTTACGATTTAACTATTGGATTACCAGGAATTTCACTGTTTTAATTTTTGAGAGAAGTTTCTTGTTTTCCCTATATATGATAAATAGCCTATAATAAATCAGAAAGCTACATGAGGTAAAATAAACCGTGTATGAGTTGACGTTTTCTTGATTTCTGCTTATAGGTGAAAGCGCAATAATTCTAATGAAATGTAAAAATACATTTCTATGTATTATAATTGATTTTAATTTTGAGCGAAATAATCAGGATTATCAATTTAACCATCATGCAGCATGATGAAAATGTGACTACGTTTTCATTGACTACAACTTGACTAAACAGGCACTCGTCCGAGTTAAAAAAGTTGCTTGTCCAAAAAAAAAAAAATGTAAAAAAAAAATTTATTCTGAAGCAATATTGCAGCTTTGACATATTTAAATCTGCATATTTGTGCACCGATATGAAGATTTTGGCCAATACGATAATTCTTTATATTTGAAAGCCGATAGCAGATATATCGGTTATCTATATATCGATATATTGGCCGATAAATCTAAATCGAAGTTTTTATATAATTTTTGAGAGCCTGATTACAAAAAACTAAAGTCTCACCATTAAAATCCACGTTCCAAACACTCAATTATAACGATATTCTCATTATAATTTTATGTCGCCTATATGACAGACTTGCACTGCACATGTTTCACTTAACTATATTTTCCTTTTTTGAAATGATTCCATTCATATTAAATAATCCATTAATTATCGGCCAACTTGTTTTTTTATTTGGGCAGATAACGCTAAAAAGTCAAATTAATATATATCGGCCGATACTGATATCGTGGCCAATATATTGTGCATCCCTAGATATTTACCCAGAGGGCATTTTTTTACCTTCATAAAGGGCGTTTCCCCCCCTAATCTTATTAAATGTATGATTCATCTTTTATTTTAAATCCTCAAATTTGATTTGATCAATAAATTCAATTAGAATTAGACACTATAGGGCTGTTACCAATCAAATTAATTAATTTACACTGAAAAACAATAACTGCATTAAATAATGTTATGAGACTGTTTTAAATATTTATTGAAAATACAAATAAGAAATGTGGGGGGGATTATACTTGTAAACATGAAACTAAACCACCAGTAGGGGGCGGCAAGAGATCATCTTAATAATTAGTGAGTCAATGACTCAAACGATTCGTTCGCACGGCTGATTCATTCAAGACTAAGGCAGTTGTTTATGATTGAGTCATTGACTCAAACGATTCGTTCGCACGGCTGATTCATTCAAGAATAAGGCAGTTGTTTATGAATGAGTCATTGACTCAAACGATTCGTTCGCATGGCTGATTCATTCAAGAATAAGGCAGTTGTTTATGAATGAGTCATTGACTCAAATGATTCGTTCGCACGGCTGATTCATTCAAGAATAAGCCAGTTGTTTATGAATGAGTCATTGACTCAAACGATTCGTTCGCATGGCTGATTCATTCAAGAATAAGGCAGTTGTTTATGAATGAGTCATTGACTCAAATGATTCGTTCGCACGGCTGATTCATTCAAGAATAAGGCAGTTGTTTATGAATGAGTCATTGACTCAAACGATTCGTTCGCACGGCTGATTCATTCAAGACTAAGGCAGTTGTTTATGAATGAGTCATTGACTCAAACGATTCGTTCGCACGGCTGATTCATTCAAGAATAAGGCAGTTGTTTATGAATGAGTCATTGACTCAAACGATTCGTTCGCACGGCTGATTCATTCAAGACTAAGGCAGTTGTTTATGAATGAGTCATTGACTCAAATGATTCGTTCGCACGGCTGATTCATTCAAGAATAAGGCAGTTGTTTATGAATGAGTCATTGAATCTGTGACTCGACCGATTCGTTCAAAACACTGAATCAAAAACCGGGAATGTTGCTCTGATCTTTTGATACTATTTTCGCTGCTAAAACAGTCGATATTTTGCGTCTAAAATGTAAGTGACTTAATATACTACTTGTTTATTGAACTGTCGTATGAAATCAGTGTCACGGTTTCAATCGTGACGGTATTCAGGAAGTGTGTATCGTGTTATAAATATAAAAATATGATAAAAAGTACATTTGACACAGGACTAAGACTAAATTGAAAAGTGTCTGAGAACAGTAACACTGGAGCGGAGTGTGTGTGTGTGTGTGTTACCTGTGTGAATCCTCATGTGGTTCTTGTAGTTGGTGGCGCTGGCGAACGCTCTCCCGCAGGACGGCTCGGGACACAGGTACGGCCTCTCGCCCGTGTGTGTGCGCGTGTGGACCTTGCGGATGTTGGACGTGGTGAAGGAGCGTCCGCAGCCCTCGAACGGACACTTGAACGGCTTCTCGCCTGAGAGAAAGAGCCCACAGCTTGCTGACGGTGTCTGCATGTACACACACTCAATAGGGCTGGGCGTCGGGCAAGCGTTTCCCACACCGACACCATGACTCCCACACCCGTTCCTGAACCGGTTTTTGTCCGATACCAATTTAATGAACGGACCATGTTATAGCAGAGGCTGAAACATTAATGTGAAGAGGGGAAACGAGACAGCTAAACGGTTAATGCCGCCAGACTTACATCACGCTTTAATGCGAGTTAATTCCGGGTTTCTGGATGGTTAAATTAAGTTTTATCAATCAAAAAGCACGTGTGATTAATTGAAATCATTAAACTTGTTCAATTTAACAGCAATTTATTAACAATTTACTTTCTTAATGTTTGTTTTATTTTTTAAATTCAATTTTATTTTTACCTTGTTCTGTGCTTTCCGTCTATTTTCCATTTTAATGGTTTCATCCAAAAAACATATCTAATTAATTAAATTCATAAAAACACCTTCATTTATTAATTTGTAATACAGTAAATAGAGCCCTATGAAATGTTTTTTATTTTTTATTATTCTGTGTCGTGCATTTTATTTTTCCTGGTAATCAAATGAAGGCATAAAACATTAACTTTTATCTTTTATTCAAATAAAAATGAAACAAGCTTGTTCTTTAATTTTTTGGCAAACTGTTTACTGTTAAAATTATTGCACGAAAGAAATTGTTGAATTTTAATAATAATTCTATTATTTTTTTAAACTAGTAGTAGTAATAGTATTACGTTATTATATTGTACAAGAGTATATATATGTATTATAAAATATATTTCTATCGCAGTTTCTTTACCAAACTTTTATTTTGACGGGTTGACCTTCTCTATAGTTTCTCTCAAATCAAATGTTGTCGAAGTGAGAATATTAAACCGCAAAAGATCTATTTAAATATGAATCCTGCCATCGCCAGCGTAAACTAGTGTTTTCCCATGACGCCTCGCCACAGCCAATCACACGCACTTGCTTTGGGCGCATCATACATGCTTTATGCTTATTGGCTCACTGAGGTTGACAAGTTTAACCCCTCGGGAACCGGAACAAGACATTATTTGATACTCAATGGCAATTCAATCAGTGCCTAAAAAGTCCCGAGCTGTACCGGTGTGTGTGTGCGGCTGGTACGGGTGTGTGTGTGCGGCTCGTACCGGTGTGTGTGCGCACGTGCTTCTGCAGGTCCCCCGAGGTCTTGAAGGCCTTGTAGCACATGTCCTCGGGGCACTTGTAGGGCTTCTCTCCGGTGTGTGTGCGCACGTGGCTCTTCAGCCCGTAGCCCGTGGCGAACGCCTTCCCGCAGGACGGCACCTCACACCGGTACGGGCGATCGCCTGTGTGAGAGCGCTCGTGCACCTGCAACACACACACACACACACATCTTAAGAACTGTGCCTGGTTGCATAAAGCACCTTGAGTGTAATTTTAAGGGCCGTTCACACCAAGAGCAACTACTTATACCTATCGAAATAAAGTGGAACTATAACGATAACTATATTTGCGCCACATCTGTTTATTGTAAGCTAGCGCTGCGGTTTCAAAGTGTGTACAGCATCATTGAACATGTTTCTGCTGCACTTACAGGCTTTAACCAGCAGGTGTCCTCAGCGTGCTGTGCTTCGAGTGAAGCTAGCGTAATCGAGCTAATAATCTAGCAGTGAGTTTAGCTGACGGACTCACTATAGTGGAATAAACACAACACTAGTCTTTTACAGCGCAACTTCAGAGTTAGCAAGACACGAGCGCTGGAAACCTGAGGTACTTCTCCTCGTTTATTCAGAGGGTTTGAACGATCGGTTTTATCGTTCAACAGCTGGAAAAAAAATTGTTCCGAAACTGATCGTTATCGCTGTGGTGTGAACTCTGCTATTCTTTAGTATTCTTTAGCCACTGTAGTCACTTGGACTATTTTACACGGATCAACCCCAGTGCATTGTGGGAAGGCGGTGTACCTTCAGATGGTGTGCTGTGGTGTAGAAGCGTCCGCAGCCGGTGTGTCCACAGCGAAAGCTTTTCTCTCCGACCGGCTGAGCTTTACTGGAGCTCCACACCTTCCCCTCAAACATCAGCTGACACACACACACACACACACACACACACACACATTAGGGCTGTCAAAATGGCTGAAAAGCTGAATTCGAATTTCATGAAATTTCACGAAATGACATTCACTTTTATAAGTGCATTAACTTTCGAAACAATTGTTCTTTAATAAAATATAATTTCCTTAATGTGCATGCAAGGAAAATTAGGTTACAATAGTGCGTAAAACTGTGTTTGTGCATCAGTGACCTGAGAAAACACACTTCACACACACAGCGTAATGAACTACATGAACACACACTAGCAAATAATCCACTTCTACTCACTACATCTACATATCGTTCATCAAAAACACCAGACGCCCAACTTGATCCGAGCGCTTTCTGTTCACAGTGTTTTCAGCTGATGTAACACACACTCACACACACACACACACTCACACACACACAGCTCTGACCGATGTGGCAAGTGTGTCGTTGCATGATTTTCAGGGTTTCGTCAGCAGGAAGAGCCTTTTCCCGCCATTTTTCTAATTAGCAACACAGCTGCACCGCGCTGTACTGGATAAGCTAACAGAAAGAAACCGCAAATTATTTGACAGCCTTACAGACAAACACACCTGTCAATCACAATCTGTCTCTGTCTCTCTATCTTACCCAAGCGCTTCCTCTCTCTCTCTCTCCTGAATCAACACCTCTCTGCCTTAACCTGCAGTTCCTCCACTGGCCACTAGAGGCCGGCTGCAGAAGAGACTCAGTCCCATAGACCCGCATGTTAAAATGCCCAACTTTACAGCAGAAAAACACATGTTTACAGTCTGGAGCTAAAAGTGGTTTTGCTCTATATCGCTAATGTTGCCCTTCATGACGACTGTGAGGGGGGATGTTTATAACTCATCCGTTTAAATTATATTAAGCCTTAAAGTTCTGCATAATTAAGGGCATGGCCACTTGAGTGACAGGTGGATCGCCGCTGATGTCACTACTAGCCATTTGTCTGCTAGCTTTAGCGTCACCTCAGCTAATCCGCCTCGCTGCATGTGTTCGTTTATCCGGGAGTGACGCGCGGCCAAGATGGCGACGGCCGGCTCCGCCCACTTTG
>NW_026606985.1:1045000-1080000 GCF_029890125.1 Rhinichthys klamathensis goyatoka | reverse complement strand
GGAAGCTTGTTTACGCCACGGAATAAAAAATAAAAATGGTAATTGTGACTATTTCAGAATTCAAAACTGAAAACTGTGAGTTTATATCACAATTCTGTCAGAACTGTCATAAACGTATAATTGTGAGAGAAGAATAAGTTAGAAATGAGAGATAAAAGTTGTAATATTTATTTTTTTATGTGATGTAAACAAGCTTCCGTACAATAGTGCCATAATTCAATCAGAGTCAGTAAAATGTTGATTCAGTTCTGTTGCAAAATGAGTCCAAACAAACTCGTGTCATTATTCAGTTCTTATTTAAGAGTTAGTCCCCCTTTAAACATCTTTTAATATTGTTTGTGGTGTTTTTAATACGCTTTAAGACACACCATGTGTAAGTTCATAAGTCGACAGCATTGCTGAGTATTTTCTGCTTAAAACTGCAGTGAACCAAAGACAGTCTCAAAAACACGGTTTGAAATCGCTGGTGTTTCTGACGTCACAAACGACCTTGTAACCAATCAGATCAACGTGTGATCGTCAACCAGTGGATCTCTGAGCTGAGTGAGTGGAGGCGGGGCTCATTTGCATATTCATAGAACCGTGATACTACATGAGGCGAGGGTGTCGAGTTACATTCAAGATATTTTAAGACAAAAACGCTTAAATATGTCATTTTGGAGATCAAAGATGAGTTTTAAGGGATACAGTTATTGACTAGAAGGGAACTTTAAGCTAATTTTCGCGGGCTAAACTCACGTGATCGAGAGTTCCCGCGCAGATTTCGCTCATTTTCAAGTTGGTCACGGGAATTCGCGGCGTTCAATCACCACATTATTATTTTATTTTTTTACAATAAAGCAGACATTTTGCATTTTTGCCAAAATATTTAGAAAGAACTATATTTGTGCTGCTGCACAAAACACTACAAAAGTACTACCATGTGACATCTATGGTAATACCATGGTACGTTTGAGGAACCCGGGTGCACCAAATAACTTTGAATATGAATATGGTGATAATTCAGTACTGTGATATCAAACGTCCAGCATTATAACCATATGTTATTATAACAGTACTTTTGTAAGTGTGTTTATAGTCCGCTTGAACACGGACACGCGCACCGCCGCAGGCCTCGTGTTACACACATTTACAGTCACTCATACACGCGGGTAAACACACATTTAGACGGTTAGAGCGCCAGAATAATGTAAATAATGTCTGAGTGTGTGTGTGTGTGCAGCGCTGCTGTGTCCTCCACTATCCCATCATTCTCTCTGGAGCAGCAGCAGCGCAGGCTGGGATACTCACCACCGCCAGCGGCCCGACATGCACCGCGACACACGGCAGCGCGGCCCGCGCGATCAGTGCTACGGTGGCCGCAGTGCGTCCGTCCTCCGGCAGGCGGCGCTGCACTTCCGCAAACTCGTTTAGAAAAGATGAACAAAATAACTATATTGTTTATAAATTATTTTATGTCAATAAATAACCTTATAACCTTATTCCAAGAAACGCATTCAATAAAAAACAAAATGACAAAGATATAATTAATTTAAAAGTAGTAAAGAAAAATAAAAAGTAATCTAAACAGCATTATCGAAGCGATTTTTATTGCAGACTAGAGTAGTAATAAAATAAATGTATTTATTAAAATAATAAAGTTCAGTGTAGCGAGGAGTGTTAAACATCACACAGATGTGTGGGAACATCTCAGTATAAACATTGTTTTTGTAATGATTGATGTACTATTTTCCCATTTCTGTTAACGGATATGTAGTTTTTCCAAAGATAATAAATACTATAAATATGTTATACAACAAATAATATAACAGATTGCAGGATTTTGTAAGGTGAATGTTCATTTCGAAGTATTTAGCACATAATTCTTGTGAAGGTGTATTAATGTTTGAGCCACAGCGCGCCCCCTGCTGCCCTCAGGGAGAATCACGTCACATCCTCCTCCGGCTTCTTTAAGCTTCTGCAAACCGGAACCGGAAGAATTTGGTAATACTGTTTTTGGGGGGGGGGGGGGGGGGTTTGGTAATACTGTACAATCGCGGAAATATCAGCCGCCAACTTTCTGTTTCACTGAGTAGATTTAAACAGCAAAAAAACAACAACTCCATTTGTTGTTTTGGAGAAAAAAAATCAAGCAGTGTTTCCAAACAATAATTCAACAATATCCATAAAGTACATTTTTAATGTTAATACTGCTGATTATTGTAAATTTTGACATATTTTTATTTTATTTTTTATGTAATATTTATTATACATATATAAAATATAAAACAATAAAAATATGATTATTATTATATTTTTTATAATTCAAATATTTTAATTATGCATATATATAAATACTTACACAAATGCACATAAGTAATGAAATATTTTTCATTTTATGTATAATTATAATTCATATATACAAATAATATGTATATGGTATTTAAATTCTAAATATATATAACATGAAAAATATTTCATTATGTGCATTTGTGCAAGTATTTATATGCATAATTAAAATGAACTATATAGTTAATAATAATATATAATTAATATTGATCAGCTGGTTTTTGGTATTTTAACACTTTCTTCATATTTAACTCTGGCTTTAGACATTATAAAGTTGGAAATATAATTTTAAAGCACACACACAGGTTACGAACAGCAGCTTTTGTTTACTGTGTAAAATCACAATCAACATAGATCTCTGAATCATATTAGTAAATCACATAATCTTCATCTTATTCTCATTCTTTACAGTGATTAATCTCCGGAGGACACAAAAACACAATCTGATGTGACGATGACGTCATCACATTCGGTCGTCTCTGATTGGTGGAGAGGAGCGGCGAGACTCCCCCAACACTCATCAGGATGTGACATCATCAGGTGATGACAAACATTTAAAGTGCTTTGATTGGCTGATCTGTGGAGCTTCAGAGAGACAAACGGGTCGTGACGTTATATTCATGACAATAAAACACACTTTCCACACGTTCACATTACTGTAATGCAAAAATATATGTTTTCATTACCGTAACAAAAAAAATATTCTCCTTCTCATCACTTCGGTCACAATACGGAAATATATTCTAATTTTTATTACCACAATACACCGATATTCTCATTCTCATCACCGTAATGCACAAAAGATAGTTCGCATCGCCATAATTTAACAACAACGATATTCTCGTTCTCATTACCGTAATGAACAATATACTCATCCTTATTACGGTTATGCAAAAAAAAAATATCACATGGAAAAATATTCTCAACAAAAAATACTGGTTCTCATCACCGTAACACACCCAACAGAAAATCATCCTCATTACCGTCATATAAAAATATTTACCATAATATGGAAAAAATATTCTCACCTTGTTTCCATATTCTCATTACCCTAATATAAATATAATACCATGATGTAAAAATACTTCATATATTATTTATTTTATTTTTTTGCATACTGTAACAAGATTGAGGTTTGCATCTCAGTAATGCGAGTTGATAAAAAGTGCTTATTTGTCATGAAAATAATGTCACAAATAATCAGCAAGTCCTAAAACACGCGTGATTTTCTTTGAACAAAACGAAACTTATTTTTTAAACTCCGGCATGAATTATGTCCGAGAACATGTTCCTGAGTTTCATCGAGACATACGGCGGTCGGTCATCACCGGAGCTCAACGAAAAGACCAACGGAGGAAGAGAAGTAATGATGTCATTTCCTGAACACAATCCGAGGGCGACGCGGCGTCTGGATTCAGCATCTGGTCTCTGAACGGTGCCACCGCTGAAGCCGGCGTTCTCCTCAGCGCTGGGCGCCGCGAGCGAAGGTTTTCTGCGGGACGTCTGAAGCTCGTGAGACGGGATTGAGTCCACAGCATTGGCACAGGGGGCCGGTCTCAGAGCACCGGGCCGTCACACATCACGTCCTGAGATCCGTGCGGGAGAAGCTCCATCAGCCAGTGGCGCGGGTCGGCGAACACTGCAGACACACGGACACACACACATCAGAGACGCTGCTCCTGACCGGGAGCCTATCGGATCATGCGATGGTCTTACCCATGTCTCCCGGCTCCAGCCAGAGGCTGAAGGAGCGGCAGTGGTTTTGGCATCGCTGGACGGGAAGAACATGAACCGCCGGAGAACCGTCAGCCACCACGAGCCAACCCAACACCTGCACTCTCTGCAACACACAACACGCATATAGAGAGTGTGTAACGCATATAGAGAGTGTGTAACGCATATATAGAGTGTGTTATGCATATAGAGAGTGTAAGTGTAACGCATATATAGTGTAACGCATATAGAGTGTGTAACGCATATATAGTGTAACGCATATAGAGTGTGTAACGCATATATAGTGTAACGCATATAGAGTGTGTAACGCATATATAGTGTAACGCATATAGAGTGTGTAACGCATATAGAGAGTGTAAGTGTAACGCATATATAGAGTGTGTGTAACGCATATATATAGAGAGTGTCTTATGCATATAGAGAGTGTAAGTGTAACGCATATATAGAGTGTAAGTGTAACGCATATATATAGAGAGTGTCTTATGCATATAGAGAGTGTAAGTGTAACGCATATATAGAGTGTAAGTGTAACGCATATATATAGAGAGTGTCTTATGCATATAGAGAGTGTAAGTGTAACGCATATATAGAGTGTGTTATGCATATAGAGAGTGTAAGTGTAACGCATATAGAGTGTGTTATGCATATAGAGAGTGTAAGTGTAACGCATATATATAGAGAGTGTCTTATGCATATAGAGAGTGTAAGTGTAACGCATATATAGAGTGTGTTATGCATATAGAGAGTGTAAGTGTAACGCATATAGAGTGTGTTATGCATATAGAGAGTGTAAGTGTAACGCATATAGAGTGTGTTATGCATATAGAGAGTGTAAGTGTAACGCATATATAGAGTATGTTATGCATATAGAGAGTAAGTGTAACACATATATAGTGTAACGCATAGTGTAACGCATATATAGAGAGTGTGTTATGCATATCGAGAGTGTAAGTGTAACGCATATATAGTGTAACGCATAGTGTAACGCATATATAGAGAGTGTGTTATGCATATCGAGAGTGTAAGTGTAACGCATATATAGTGTAACGCATAGTGTAACGCATATATAGAGAGTGTGTTATGCATATCGAGAGTGTAAGTGTAACGCATATATAGTGTAACGCATAGTGTAACGCATATATAGAGAGTGTGTTATGCATATAGAGAGTGTAAGTGTAACGCATATATAGAGAGTGTGTTATGCATATCGAGAGTGTAAGTGTAACGCATATATAGTGTAACGCATAGTGTAACGCATATATAGAGAGTGTGTTATGCATATAGAGAGTGTAAGTGTAACGCATATATAGAGAGTGTGTTATGCATATCGAGAGTGTAAGTGTAACGCATATATAGAGCGTGTTATGCATATAGAGAGTGTACGGTAAGTGTAACGCATATATAGTGTAACGCATATATAGAGTGTGTTATGCATATAGAGTGTAAGTGTAACGCATATATAGTGTAGCGCATAATGTAACGCATATAGAGAGTGTAACGCATATATAGAGTGTGTTATGCATATAGAGAGTGTAAGTGTAACGCATATAGAGTGTAACGCATATATATAGTGTAAGTGTAACGCATATATAGTGTAAGTGTAACGCATATATATAGTGTAAGTGTGTTATGGATATAGAGAGTGTAAGTGTAACGCATATATAGAGTGTGTTATGCATATAGAGAGTGTAAGTGTAACGCATATATAGAGTGTGTTATGCATATAGAGAGTGTAAGTGTAACGCATATATAGAGTGTGTTATGCATATAGAAAGTGTACGGTAAGAGTAACGCATATATAGTGTAACGCATATATAGAGTGTGTTATGCATATAGAGAGTGTAAGTGTAACGCATATATAGAGTGTGTTATGCATATAGAGAGTGTAAGTGTAACGCATATATAGTGTAACGCATATATAGAGTGTGTTATGCATATAGAGAGTGTAAGTGTAACGCATATATAGTGTAACGCATAATGTAACGCATATAGAGAGTGTAACGCATAGTGTAACGCATTTATATAGTGTAAGTGTAACGCATAATGTAACGCATATAGAGAGTGTAACGCATATATATAGTGTAAGTGTAACGCATACATAGTGTAAGTGTAACGCATATATAGAGTGTGTTATGCATATAGAGTGTAAGTGTAACGCATATATAGAGTGTGTTATGGATATAGAGAGTGTAAGTGTAACGCATATATAGTGTAACGCATAATGTAACGCATATAGTGTAACGCATATATATAGTGTAAGTGTAACGCATATATAGAGAGTGTAACACATATATATAGAGTGTGTTATGCATATAGAGAGTGTAAGTGTAACGCAAATATAGAGTGTGTTATGCATATAGAGTGTAAGTGTAATGCATATATAGAGTGTGTTATGGATATAGAGTGTAAGTGTAACGCATATATAGTGTAACGCATAATGTAACGCATATAGACAGTGTAACGCATAATGTAACGCATATAGAGAGTGTAACGCATAGTGTAACGCATATATATAGTGTAAGTGTAACGCATAATGTAACGCATATAGAGAGTGTAACGCATATATAGAGTGTAACGCATAGTGTAACGCATATATATAGTGTAAGTGTAACGCATATATAGAGTGTAACGCATATATAGAGAGTGTGTTTTGCATATAGAGTGTAAGAGTAACGCATATAGAGTGTAACGCATATATATAGTGTAAGTGTAACGCATATATATAGTGTAAGTGTAACGCATATATATAGTGTAAGTGTAATGCATATAGAGAGTGTAACGCATATATAGAGTGTAACGCATATATAGAGAGTGTGTTTTGCATATAGAGAGTGTAAGAGTAACGCATATATATAGTGTAAGTGTAACGCATATAGAGTGTAACGCATATATATAGTGTAAGTGTAACGCATATATATAGTGTAAGTGTAACGCATATATATAGTGTAAGTGTAATGCATATAGAGAGTGTAACGCATATATAGAGTGTAACGCATATATAGAGAGTGTGTTTTGCATATAGAGTGTAAGAGTAACGCATATAGAGTGTAACGCATATATATAGTGTAAGTGTAACGCATATATATAGTGTAAGTGTAACGCATATATATAGTGTAAGTGTAATGCATATAGAGAGTGTAACGCATATATAGAGTGTAACGCATATATAGAGAGTGTGTTTTGCATATAGAGTGTAAGAGTAACGCATATAGAGTGTAACGCATATATATAGTGTAAGTGTAACGCATATATATAGTGTAAGTGTAACGCATATATATAGTGTAAGTGTAATGCATATAGAGAGTGTAACGCATATATATAGTGTAACGCATATATAGAGAGTGTGTTTTGCATATAGAGTGTAAGTGTAACGCATATATATAGTGTAAGTGTAACGCATATATAGAGTGTGTTTTGCATATAGAGTGTAAGTGTAACGCATATAGAGTGTAACGCATATATATAGTGTAAGTGTAACGCATATAGAGTGTAACGCATATATATAGTGTAAGTGTAATGCATATAGAGTGTAACGCATATATATAGTGTAAGTGTAACGCATATATAGAGTGTAACGCATATATAGAGTGTGTTTTGCATATAGAGTGTAAGTGTAACGCATATATATAGTGTAAGTGTAACGCATATATAGTGTAAGTGTAACGCATATATATAGTGTAAGTGTAATGCATATAGAGTGTAACGCATATATAGAGTGTAACGCATATATAGAGTGTAACGCATATATAGAGAGTGTTTTGCATATAAAGAGTGTAACGCATATATATAGTGTAAGTGTAACGCATATTTATAGTGTAAGTGTAACGCATATATATAGTGTAAGTGTAACGCATATAGAGAGTGTAACGCATAGAGAGTGTTTTGCATATAAAGAGTGTAACGCATATATAGTGTAACGCATATATAGAGAGTGTGTTTTGCATATAGAGTGTAAGTGTAACGCATATATATAGTGTAAGTGTAACGCATATAGAGAGTGTAAGTGTAACACATATAGTGTAACGCATATATATAGTGTAAGTGTAACGCATATAGAGAATGTAACGCATATATATAGTGTAAGTGTAACGCATATAGAGAATGTAACGCATATATAGTGTAAGTGTAACGCACACAGATATAGAGTGTAACGCATATATAGAGTGTAACGCACGAGAGTTACAGAGTATAGAGAGTGCGACGCGCACTAGCGCTGATGCAGTGAGAGTGACGGACCGCGTGACGAGGGCTGGTGATGTCACTCAGCTGGCAGCGCTGCAGTGTGGTGCCCGTGTTCTCCAGCAGGGGGCAGAGCTCCGCGTCAGGGAACAGCCAGCCGAGAACCGTCTCTCTGGGACTGGACGAGAAACTCCTGACAGACACACACATACACACACACACACACTAACACAGTTACAGCACACTGGTTTAGTTCTGTGCGAAGCTGCTGTAAACGTTGAGCATTCGATGTTGTGTGTGTGTCAGACTGAGTGAAGCGTCATTACCAGAGCAGAGTGAAGTTGGCAGGAGACGGAGAGAGAGAGTCAGACGAGGAGAACTGATCCAGCTGAGACACACGCCGAGACAGAGACGCTCCACCCTGAAACACACACACATGATAACAGACATGAGAGAGAGAGTGTGAGTGTGAGAGATAGAGAGCGTGTATGTGAGAGTGACAGTGTGTGCGTGTGTGTGTGTGTGAGAGAGAGATAGAGAGTGTGTGTGTGTGTGTGTCTGTATGAGAGTGTGTGAGAGATAGAGTGTGTGAGTGTGTGTGTCTGTATGAGAGTGTGTGAGTGTGTGTGTGTGTGTGAGTGTGTACCTTGAGCAGCAGTGGCTGTGTGAGTGTGAGTGTGTCTGTATGAGAGTGTGTGAGTGTGTCTGTATGTGTGTGTGTGTGTGTGTGTGTGTACCTTGAGCAGCAGTGGCTGTGTGAGTGTGTCTGTATGAGAGTGTGTGAGTGTGTGTGTCTGTATGAGAGTGTGTGAGTGTCTGTATGTGTGTGTGTGTGTGTGTGTGTACCTTGAGCAGCAGTGGCTGTGTGAGTGTGTCTGTATGAGAGTGTGTGAGTGTGTGTGAGTGAGTGTGTCTGTATGAGAGTGTGTGAGTGTGAGTGAGTGTGAGTCTGTCTGTATGTGTGTGAGTGTGTGTGTGTGTGTACCTTGAGCAGCAGTGGCTGTGTGAGTGTGTCTGTATGTGTGTGAGTGTGTGTGAGTGTGTACCTTGAGCAGCAGTGGCTGTGTGAGTGTGAGTGTGTCTGTATGAGAGTGTGTGAGTGTGTCTGTATGTGTGTGTGTGTGTGTGTGTGTGTGTACCTTGAGCAGCAGTGGCTGTGTGAGTGTGTCTGTATGAGAGTGTGTGAGTGTGAGTGTGTGTGAGTGAGTGTGTCTGTATGAGAGTGTGTGAGTGTCTGTATGTGTGTGTGTGTGTGTGTGTGTGTGTGTGTGTGTGTGTGTGTGTGTGTGTACCTTGAGCAGCAGTGGCTGTGTGAGTGTGTCTGTATGAGAGTGTGTGAGTGTGAGTGTGAGTGTGTGTGAGTGAGTGTGTCTGTATGAGAGTGTGTGAGTGTGAGTGAGTGAGTGTGTCTGTATGAGAGTGTGTGAGTGTGTGTGTGTGTGTGTACCTTGAGCAGCAGTGGCTGTGTGAGTGTGTCTGTATGAGAGTGTGTGAGTGTGTGTGAGTGAGTGTGTCTGTATGAGAGTGTGTGAGTGTGAGTGAGTGTGAGTCTGTCTGTATGTGTGTGAGTGAGTGTGTGTGAGTGAGTGTGTCTGTATGAGAGTGTGTGAGTGTGAGTGAGTGTGTGTGAGTGAGTGTGTCTGTATGAGAGTGTGTGAGTGTGAGTGAGTGTGTGTGAGTGAGTGTGTCTGTATGAGAGTGTGTGAGTGTGTGTGAGTGAGTGTGTCTGTATGAGAGTGTGTGAGTGTGAGTGAGTGTGAGTCTGTCTGTATGTGTGTGAGTGTGTGTGTGTGTGTACCTTGAGCAGCAGTGGCTGTGTGAGTGTGTCTGTATGTGTGTGAGTGTGTGTGAGTGTGTACCTTGAGCAGCAGTGGCTGTGTGAGTGTGAGTGTGTCTGTATGAGAGTGTGTGAGTGTGTCTGTATGTGTGTGTGTGTGTGTGTGTGTGTGTACCTTGAGCAGCAGTGGCTGTGTGAGTGTGTCTGTATGAGAGTGTGTGAGTGTGAGTGAGTGTGTGTGAGTGAGTGTGTCTGTATGAGAGTGTGTGAGTGTGAGTGAGTGTGTGTGAGTGAGTGTGTCTGTATGAGAGTGTGTGAGTGTGTGTGAGTGAGTGTGTCTGTATGAGAGTGTGTGAGTGTGAGTGAGTGTGAGTGTGTCTGTATGTGTGTGAGTGTGTGTGTGTGTGTACCTTGAGCAGCAGTGGCTGTGTGAGTGTGTCTGTATGTGTGTGAGTGTGTGTGAGTGTGTACCTTGAGCAGCAGTGGCTGTGTGAGTGTGAGTGTGTCTGTATGAGAGTGTGTCTGTATGTGTGTGTGTGTGTGTGTGTGTGTACCTTGAGCAGCAGTGGCTGTGTGAGTGTGTCTGTATGAGAGTGTGTGAGTGTGAGTGTGTGTGAGTGAGTGTGTCTGTATGAGAGTGTGTGAGTGTCTGTATGTGTGTGTGTGTGTGTGTGTGTGTGTGTACCTTGAGCAGCAGTGGCTGTGTGAGTGTGTCTGTATGAGAGTGTGTGAGTGTGAGTGTGAGTGTGTGTGAGTGAGTGTGTCTGTATGAGAGTGTGTGAGTGTGAGTGAGTGAGTGTGTCTGTATGAGAGTGTGTGAGTGTGTGTGTGTGTGTGTGTACCTTGAGCAGCAGTGGCTGTGTGAGTGTGTCTGTATGAGAGTGTGTGAGTGTGTGTGAGTGAGTGTGTCTGTATGAGAGTGTGTGAGTGTGAGTGAGTGTGAGTCTGTCTGTATGTGTGTGAGTGAGTGTGTGTGTGTACCTTGAGCAGCAGTGGCTGTGTGTGTGTGTGTGTGAGAGTGTGTGAGTGTGAGTGTGTGTGAGTGAGTGTGTCTGTATGAGAGTGTGTGAGTGTGAGTGTGTGTGAGTGAGTGTGTCTGTATGAGAGTGTGTGAGTCTGTCTGTATGTGTGTGAGTGAGTGTGTGTGTGTACCTTGAGCAGCAGTGGCTGTGTGTGTGTGTGTGTGTGTGAGAGTGTGTGAGTGTGAGTGTGTGTGAGTGAGTGTGTCTGTATGAGAGTGTGTGAGTCTGTCTGTATGTGTGTGAGTGTGTGTGTGTGTACCTTGAGCAGCAGTGGCTGTGTGAGTGTGTCTGTATGAGAGTGTGTGAGTGAGTGTGTCTGTATGAGAGTGTGTGAGTCTGTCTGTATGTGTGTGAGTGTGTGTGTGTGTACCTTGAGCAGCAGTGGCTGTGTGAGTCTGATCTTCCCTGCAGACGCTCTCAGTGCGTCAGTGAGTTCCATCACGTCGGTCACGTCTGCGCAGGCGGAGCAGTTCACCGGAGCCGTGTGTAGAGCGCCGGACGCCCAGCGCTGGTGAAACCCTACACACACACACACACACACACATATATATTCAAAGGCGCATACCAATGGACTGAACACGTAATGCGCATGTGTACGCTGTCAGCGCTTTCACAGATTTGCGTTTTTGGAGTTTGCGCTGAGATGACAACGTTTTCAAAAATTGTTGTCGTGCGGATGAGCGGCCGGAGCGCGTTGAGTGTGTTCTGTAGAGCGGTGTCGTGTTAGCGGCCGCTAAGTTAATCACTAATGATCTTTACAACGGAAGTGAATCAATCAAAACTAACTTTAGCTGGACAATAACTTTATTCTAGAGCTGCTGTAAAGCCTAAACACTCTCTGTTACTGTAATCTCCTGTCATCACTGTAAAGCTGCTGTGAAACTCTGTATTGTTGAAGCGCTGTATAGATGAAGGAGACTTGACACACACACACACACGTGTTCAGATACACCTGTGGGAAGGTGCGTGTGAGCAGGTCTCACCGTGCAGGTTGTACTTCTGTGCGATGGGCAGCGCCAGCAGACGCACATGACTGAGCGGAGACGAGCTGTTGTGTCCCGCGGCGCCGAGAGATCCCAGAGGAGACGAGAACACCAGCACTGCCACCAGCAGGACTCCCACCGCCACTGCAAACTGAGCACACACACACACACACACACGTGAGCTATAAGAACCTCGGGCACCTTTTATAAAACGGTTACCACACAATACATATATCAAAGCCAAAAAAAATATGTATTAGTGCAACTTTCATGAAGTTAAATCACTAAAAGCCTTCCTTCCGCTGGAAAAAATAGTCCCTGACCGCGAACAGCAGCAGAAGTTACGTTACATTATTACGCCGCTAGATGGCGGCAAACACTGTCTTTACGAGTGAGTCCGTCAGTAGAGAAGACTTTTATACTGAAACGACTGAAACTTGTGAACACGGAGAAGCAAGACGCAACTGACAGATGACTAGCGTGTCACGGCACGGAAAAACTTCTTAACTGTTAAAACAACAAGATATCGCAGCGGACATTCAAACTGATTTTTTATTATGATTATGAATGAAGGAAATACATTCATAATAAAATATACTTCATCTGTCAATAGGGTTGCCACCCGTCCCGGTTTTCCCGGGATTGTTCTCTTTTTTGATGTCCTTCAAAGCTGGAAACGCCCCTGGTTGACCCCTCCCCCTCAAAGTGTCCCGGTTTTTCACAAATCAAAGGTGGCAACCCTATCTTTCACATAGTCTCTGAGGCTATGTTTACACGGAAACGATCCGAAGAGAAAACGCAAAAGTGGCGTTGCGTTATCACTTTTTATTCTGCGTTTAGACGAGCGTTATGGTTGGGAAATCCGCGTGCATATGGTGACGCAAAAGTGTGTGAAATTCTATGTAGTGTGCACTCCAGGCAGCTAGGTGGCAATGTGAAGCACTGCCACACAACAACACCAAAATCTTAGAATATTTTGTACAACTGCTGAAAAGACTCTTGTATGTTTTTCAGAGCTGCTAGGGCAACTTGAAGGTCCGACGTATGGAAATAATCTGACATGTTGGTTGTTATTTTCCTGTACTAGCGCATGCCTGTGACGTAAACGCGTACGCGACGAGAGCCACCGTGAGCAGATTTGCGTTTTTACCGTTTAGACGGGAACGCGACGGTGGAGCGTTTTTAAGATTTCCACTTTGGAGGGTGGTTTCACTTTTTTGCGTTTTTAAGCCCCAAAAACGCCGTCGCCGTGTAAACGAAAGGCACATCCGATAAAATATTATTACGTTTTCACCCGGAATCGTTTTCGTGTAAACAGGGCCTAAGCTTCAATGAACAATATCAATGAGAACATGCATGTGTTTACGTTGCTAAGAGTGGTTGCTAGGGGTGTTGTGTAGTGATGCATAGAACCGTTGGGTGAAGCGGTTTATCGTGAATAAAACACAGCTATTGACCAATCAGAATCAATGACTGGAACAAACCGTTTTATAAAAAGATATATACTGTGCGTCCCAATTCGCATACTATCCGTCCTAAATAGTATTCGAAAATAGAATTGGTATGTCCCAAATCGTAGTATGCTGAAATGAGTGTTCCAAGGATACCCGGATGGTCTATCGTTTCCAGTTAGAATCTGAAGTGCAGATCGATGCGCACTCTAACGGCTAATATTACCCACAACCCATCGCGCGTTGGACGATGATTCGATTAAAACTACAAACACGAGTTAAAAGTGTTAAAAAACTACAAACATGGAGGACGCGCGAATCCGGCGGTTATGTAGAGCTTTATATTTAACGGTTTGAGCGATTAATTATCAGTATCTAACCTGACGAAAATGTATTTATTCAATGTTGTCCACATTATATTGCATCTGCAGCAGCATTGTGAACTTTTGTAAAGATACGTTAACTTTTTAATTATATTCAAATTGCAAACACGAGGAGAGTCTCCGCATGAAAGGCCCATGAATGGCAGATCAACGCGCTTCAACATTAAAGATTAAATTAGAGAGTGTAACGCAATAAATTAGATCGAATGGAGGATTTTAACTGTGACGAGATGATTGACAGGTCAGTTTACGGTGACAGCACGTAACTAAGCGACAGAGCTGTCCGTTAAAGATGACGGTCCCAAAGCTGGCAAACTCTTTTGCTACACACTCAAAAGTATGTACTCTTTCTTCACAAAAAGAGTACATACTTTTAGGGCGTAGTATAAGTAGGCGAATTGGGACGCAGCAATCCGCCCGGATCTCGACCCGATATTCCGCGCGTTTGGTCACGTGTTCCCGGACCCGTACCTTCACGGCGGCCCTCAGCACCGGGAACTGCGGCGGGTCTCGGCGGGGCTCGTTCGTCTCCAGAACCTGCTTGATGAACTTCTCGATCTCTCTCTCGGTCATCCCGTAGCGATAGCCGGACTGCCGGAGGATCTCGATGCTCTCAGACAGCTTATCATAGATGCAGGGTTCACTGAGAGACGAGCCCATGATCCCAAGTGTGTGTGTGTGTGTGTGTGTGTGTGTGTGTGTCAGTCAGGGCCGCATCATCATCAACATCTTCATCATCCTCAGACAGCAGCACAATCAGGTTAAGAGGTGTTTGATTGACAGGTGATGAGTCCCGTGTGTGTGTGTGTGCGCGCGTGTGTTTGACAGATGTTGTCTTTCTACCCTAAGTCACGGGAGAAAGCGTTTCCCTTCATGTTGACGAACCCTGTAAAACATAATATCAAATTATGTATCAAATCACTCATAAACAGACAAGCATATGACAGTTTTCCTAGCTAGCCGCACAAACTCCCTCAACTACAGTCTTTATCTTCCGCTATCCGCACAAACACTCATCTATAAAGACAAATGAGCATCTTACTGTCGGCTTATTGCTGATTTGTTGATGATTTCCCTCAGTTTTTGAGAGTTATTTCACTCGCACGTTCACGCTAACACTGCTCGCGCTGAGTCTGATCCGCGAGCGTTACTCATTTGCGCGTTCACAACAGCGGATTCAACACGCTTATCGTGATAACATCGCTTTCATTCGCGACATTTTCGTTGATTTTAATTAAATAGTCGATACGATAAACTATAAAAATGAACTGTGGAATATTTTATAGTTTATTCAATCGAATAATTTTTTTTTGTATTTTTGAGGGGATAAAAAGAAGCGAACATGCCGCTGCAAATGATCAAATAGGGGTTAAACTCCATAAACTCTAACCTTACCAAACCTTAACCTGACTAAATATTAACTCAAAACAGCGGATTTTATCAAACTGTAAAAAGCACTTACAGACCATATTTAGGCTCAAATTCATAATATTTTTTTCATACACGTACTCAAAATGTATGTGATGATTTGATTTATTATGTAGTATTATTATTACTATATTTTATAGTAAAATATTTTATATTATGCTCTTTTATTATGTCTATTTGACAACAATACCATTTTATAAATCAGATTTTATGTTTATATGTATATATGTGTATATATCACACACACACACACACACACACACAGTAGTCAACATTTGAAGTGGATCAAAACCTTTCATCAAAGTTATACATTATACAATTTTAAACAATACCCGTTCTTGTCTTAGGACAACTTGATTCACATTTTTGATCCACTTTAAATGTTGACTACTGTATGTCTATATATATTTCAGTAATAATTCAATACATACAATTATGGGATATATTTTATATTATATTTTTCAGCGGTCTCGAGTTTATAAGAATGCTTTATTATATCCGTGTTATTATAAATCTGACATATCTGTGTCGAAAACAACCGATGACGTCAGCGGCGTGTCTCCAGCAGGGGGCGCAGGCGCGAGTTGAGCGTGAGTGCGCATGCGCCGTGTCCCGCATTGTTTGGATCAGCTGTGCGTGGATCATCTGAAACCCCACCCAATGAGGAAGACGATCCGTGAGCAGCAGACCCGAGCCGCAGCCGAACCCCAGCCGAACCCGCACCATGATCGCGCTCTTCAACAAGCTGCTGGACTGGTTCAAGGCCCTGTTCTGGAAGGAGGAGATGGAGCTCACGCTGGTCGGACTGCAGTACTCGGGGAAAACCACTTTCGTCAACGTGATTGCGGTAACCAAGCGTTTCATTACAGGCCTCGCTCGAGTAACGGGTCGCGTGACTGACGCGCGCTCCGGATTAGAGAGAGATCGGACTCGATATCATCATAATCATAATGTGTGCGATGATCAGTCATCGCGTCAGATACAGTGTAGAAGAGACAGATACTGTCGATCAGATGCTACATCACTAGATACAATCACTTACAGAATAATCAGACTGTGTGTGTTGGATAACGCATCTTTATCAGATATAATCAAGTACAGTGAGCATCATCTGAACATCAGACACAATAGATCAGGTTTAACATCCAACACGATGTAGAAGATACACAACAACAACAACATCAGACACAATGCAGCAGCATCAGATTCAACATCAGGCCATTCAGCATCAGATCAAATATAATGTGTCAAATACAGTTTCATCAGATCAGATACGTTATTAGATCAAATGCAACACTAGTGCGTTATCAGATCAAATCAGACACACTGTATCATATTCATCCTCGTTAGATCAGAAACAACATCACTAGATGCAATGTGTCAGATCAGACGATATGTACAGGAGCAGATTCATTATTATTACATATGATGTATCAGCTCATATTCAGATCAAATCAGACACAATGTATCGTATTCGTGCTCGTGAGATACAGTGTTCAGATACATCATCATCAGATCAGACACAATAGATCAGAATCAACGACATCAGACAGATATTGAAGATACCGCATCATCAGATAACATGTGTCAGATCAGAAACAATAGGTTAGATACAGAAGATGAAACATGAGACGTAGTGTGTGTGTGTGTGTGTGTGTGTGATTCTGATCTGAGTGTGTCACTCAGATCAGACACTCAGAAGCAGATGCGGCGTCATCAGACACAACACAGAAGATACAGCTACAATCATCAGATACATCTTTATCAGATATGATGTATCGCATCATCAGATCAGTGTATCATATTCGTGCTCGTTAGATACAATGTTTCAGATACAACATCATCAGATCAGATACATCTTTATTAGATATGATATATCACATCATCAGATCAAATCAGACACAATGTATCATATTCATCCTCGTTAGATACAATGTTTCAGATTCAACATCATCAGATCAGATTCAAAGCCATCAGACACAATGTAGCAGATAATGTAGCATCATCAGATAACATATGACATCATCAGACACAATGTAGCATCATCAGATCACATATGACAACATCAGACACAATGTAGCATCATCAGATCACATATGACATCATCAGACACTATGTAGCATCATCAGATCACACATGACATCATCAGACACAATGTAGCATCATCAGATCACATATGACATCATCAGACACTATGTAGCATCATCAGATCACACATGACATCATCAGACACAATGTAGCATCATCAGATCACATATGACATCATCAGACACTATGTAGCATCATCAGATCACACATGACATCATCAGACACAATGTAGCATCAATAGATCACACATGACATCATCAGACACTATGTAGCAGATAATGTGGCATCATCAGATCACATATGACATCATCAGACACTATGTAGCATCATCAGATCACACATGACATCATCAGACACAATGTAGCATCATCAGATCACACATGACATCATCAGACACTGAAGATACAGCATCATCAGATCACACATGACATCATCAGACACTATGTAGCAGATAATGTAGCATCATCAGATCACATATGACATCATCAGACACTATGTAGCATCATCAGATCACACATGACATCATCAGACACTGAAGATACAGCATCATCAGATCACACATGACATCATCAGACACTATGTAGCAGATAATGTGGCATCATCAGATCACATATGACATCATCAGACACTGAAGATACAGCATCATCAGATTACATATGACATCATCAGACAGAAGATACAGCATCATCAGATACAGTGTGTTCATTAAATACAGTGTGTCAAACTTTATAATCAGATGCAGTAATGAAGATACAACAACATCAGAAACAATGTGTCAGATTCAGCATTATTAAATCAGACGCAACAGGCACAACGTTATCCATACAACACGCCACATTCATCATCATCAGACACGATGTGTCATATTATTACTCATTATTACTCGTTTATCTGACACAGCATCAGACACTATCAGATACATCAAACATCATCAGCTGACCCACGTTCTCAACCAATCAGCATCTGGCATGTCCAGTCGGAGGCATTTTCACGTGTTTGAGACACACACACACACACACACTCAGGAAGGTCGTTGGTGCATAAACCCAGGCGTTTAGGGCCTGTGAGTGATCAGGTTTCAGTGACATCACTTCCTGTGTAACTCTCTCTGTCGTCCTGCAGTCGGGGCAGTTCAGCGAAGACATGATCCCTACGGTCGGCTTCAACATGCGCAAGATCACCAAGGGGAACGTCACCATCAAGGTCAGCATCACCGTCACCGCACAACCCTCACACAACCCTCACACTCAGATACCGCACAACCCTCACACTCAGACACCGCACAACCCTCACACTCAGACACCGCACAACCCTCCCACAACCCTCACACTCAGACACCGCACAACCCTCACACTCAGACACCGCACAACCCTCCCACAACCCTCACACTCAGACACCGCACAACCTTCACGCTCAGACACCGCACAACCGTCACACTCAGACACCGCACAACCCTCACACAACCGTCACACTCAGACACCGAACAACCCTCACGCTCAGACACCGCACAACCCTCACGCTCAGACACCGCACAACCCTCACACTCAGACACCGCACAACCGTCACACAACCGTCACACTCAGACACCGAACAACCCTCACGCTCAGACACTGCACAACCCTCACGCTCAGACACCGCACAACCGTCACACTCAGACACCGCACAACCGTCACACTCAGACACCGCACAACCCTCACACAACCGTCACACTCAGACACCGAACAACCCTCACGCTCAGACAACGCACAACCCTCACACAACCCTCACGCTCAGACACCGCACAACCCTCACACAACCGTCACACTCAGACACCGCACAACCCTCACGCTCAGACACCGCACAACCCTCACACAACCCTCACGCTCAGACACCGCACAACCCTCACGCTCAGACACCGCACAACCCTCACACAACCGTCACACTCAGACACCGCACAACCCTCACACTCAGACACCGCACAACCCTCACACTCAGACACCGCACAACCCTCCCACAACCGTCACACTCAGACACCGCACAACCCTCACACTCAGACACCGCACAACCCTCACGCTCAGACACCGCACAACCCTCACGCTCAGACACCGCACAACCCTCACACAACCGTCACACTCAGACACCGCACAACCCTCACACTCAGACACCGCACAACCCTCACGCTCAGACACCGCACAACCCTCACACAACCGTCACACTCAGACACCGCACAACCCTCACACTCAGACACCGCACAACCCTCCCACAACCGTCACACTCAGACACCGCACAACCCTCACACTCAGACACCGCACAACCCTCACACTCAGACACCGCACAACCCTCACACTCAGACACCGCACAACCCTCACGAGTCACACACGTTTACCCCTCATCCGTCTCTCTCTCTCTGTAACGCATCTCTCCCTCGCGGCTCACCCGAAGACCTAAAATTAGACTTTTTTGTTTGTTTGTTTTTTTTTGTCCAGAAAGCTTATTTTATTTCATTTTGAATATATATATATATATATTTTTTTAATGTTTTAATTTTTTTTTATATTTAAAAAAATTGACCTTTTAAATGACTAGATTTGATCATTAAATAATAAATAATTAGTAATTTAAGCACATTCCTCAAATTCTTTCAACTTAAATAGAAAATAACTCACAATTTCATGCATAACCCTTTTAACTCAGCTCAAAATATCTCACATCTTTGAGCTCTTGTGGAGATATAATAATAACACATGATATTTCATAACTCTAGATGGGCTGGGTCCTAAAGTTGAGGTGTTTCTGTGTGAACTGAAGCATTCCTCACATTCCTGAGGGGGTCAGATTGACCCGGATTTGTTACTTTTTTAAATTTCAACCACAAAACTCCTCAAATCCATTGGTTCAAGTGTGACAGAAGTCCTGGGTCTTGAACCCCTCTGATAAAAAAAGAGTTTCGGGTGAAAATGACCCGAGGGGAGGATGATTATAAACATAGTAAACTGAAGTATAGCTTTGTGTAGTGATTGTGTGTGTTGTGTTGCAGTTGTGGGACATCGGCGGCCAGCCGCGCTTCAGGAGCATGTGGGAGCGGTACTGCCGCGGCGTCAGCGCTATAGTGTGAGTTTATAACCCTTATCCAGTTGTGAAGCGCTTTTCACAACACACATCATTACAACGCAGCTTTACAGAAGTGCACGAGTCCACATTACAGTCATCAGAGGAGACTGTCTGAGTTATGTATTTCAGAAATGTGCATATACAAAATCACAGTTAGCTAAAAATATACTAATTTAAACAATGTAATAATTGAATGAGGAGAAATGAACACTTGTCTGTTAACAAATGATTATGACATGTGTGACACAGAACCAGTCACAAGGTCAATGTTTTGAATTTGAGATTTATACATATAAATAAGCTTTCCATTGATTTATTGTTGGTTAGGATTGGACAATATTTGAACATCTGGAATCTGAGGGTGCTAAAAAAATCTCCTTTAAAGTTGTGCATTTATGTTGGCGATTCTGCTGCATACACTCACAAACATAAATGATTAATATATTTACGGTAGGAAATTTACCGTTTTATGATCTTTACTTCATATCCTAATGATTTTTGGCATAAAAGAAATGATAATTGTGAGCCATACAGTGCAGTTGCTGTGGCCACAGATACGCCGGCGCGACTCGACACTGGGTCTGTGCTCAGGGTTAGGTTAGGTACTGTCGCCACAGATACGCCGGCGCGACTCGACACCGGGTCTGTGCTCAGGGTTAGGTTAGGTACTGTCGCCACAGATACGCCGGCGCGACTCGACACCGGGTCTGTGCTCAGGGTTAGGTTAGGTACTGTCGCCACAGATACGCCGGCGCGACTCGACACTGGGTCTGTGCTCAGGGTTAGGTTAGGTACTGTCGCCACAGATACGCCGGCGCGACTCGACACCGGGTCTGTGCTCAGGGTTAGGTTAGGTACTGTCGCCACAGATACGCCGGCGCGACTCGACACTGGGTCTGTGCTCAGGGTTAGGTTAGGTACTGTCGCCACAGATACGCCGGCGCGACTCGACACCGGGTCTGTGCTCAGGGTTAGGTTAGGTACTGTCGCCACAGATACGCCGGCGCGACTCGACACCGGGTCTGTGCTCAGGGTTAGGTTAGGTACTGTCGCCACAGATACGCCGGCGCGACTCGACACTGGGTCTGTGCTCAGGGTTAGGTTAGGTACTGTGGCCACAGATACGCCGGCGCGACTCGACACTGGGTCTGTGCTCAGGGTTAGGTTAGGTACTGTGGCCACAGATACGCCGGTGCGACTCGACACTGGGTCTGTGCTCAGGGTTAGGTTAGGTACTGTCGTCACAGAGACGCCGGCGCGACTCGACACTGGGTCTGTGCTCAGGGTTAGGTTAGGTACTGTGGCCACAGATACGCCGGCGCGACTCGACACTGGGTCTGTGCTCAGGGTTAGGTTAGGTACTGTGGCCACAGATACGCCGGCGCGACTCGACACTGGGTCTGTGCTCAGGGTTAGGTTAGGTACTGTGGCCACAGATACGCCGGCGCGACTCGACACTGGGTCTGTGCTCAGGGTTAGGTTAGGTACTGTCGCCACGCGACTCGACACTGGGTCTGTGCTCAGGGTTAGGTTAGGTACTGTGGCCACAGATACGCCGCGCGACTCGACACTGGGTCTGTGCTCAGGGTTAGGTTAGGTACTGTCGCCACGCGACTCGACACTGGGTCTGTGCTCAGGGTTAGGTTAGGTACTGTGGCCACAGATACGCCGCGCGACTCGACACTGGGTCTGTGCTCAGGGTTAGGTTAGGTACTGTCGTCACAGAGACGCCGGCGCGACTCGACACTGGGTCTGTGCTCAGGGTTAGGTTAGGTACTGTGGCCACAGATACGCCGGCGCGACTCGACACTGGGTCTGTGCTCAGGGTTAGGTTAGGTACTGTGGCCACAGATACGCCGGTGCGACTCGACACCGGGTCTGTGCTCAGGGTTAGGTTAGGTACTGTCGTCACAGAGACGCCGGCGCGACTCGACACTGGGTCTGTGCTCAGGGTTAGGTTAGGTACTGTGGCCACAGATACGCCGGCGCGACTCGACACTGGGTCTGTGCTCAGGGTTAGGTTAGGTACTGTGGCCACAGATACGCCGGCGCGACTCGACACTGGGTCTGTGCTCAGGGTTAGGTTAGGTACTGTGGCCACAGATACGCCGGCGCGACTCGACACTGGGTCTGTGCTCAGGGTTAGGTTAGGTACTGTCGCCACGCGACTCGACACTGGGTCTGTGCTCAGGGTTAGGTTAGGTACTGTGGCCACAGATACGCCGCGCGACTCGACACTGGGTCTGTGCTCAGGGTTAGGTTAGGTACTGTCGCCACGCGACTCGACACTGGGTCTGTGCTCAGGGTTAGGTTAGGTACTGTGGCCACAGATACGCCGCGCGACTCGACACTGGGTCTGTGCTCAGGGTTAGGTACTGTCGTCACAGAGACGCCGGCGCGACTCGACACTGGGTCTGTGCTCAGGGTTAGGTTAGGTACTGTCGCCACGCGACTCGACACTGGGTCTGTGCTCAGGGTTAGGTTAGGTACTGTGGCCACAGATACGCCGCGCGACTCGACACTGGGTCTGTGCTCAGGGTTAGGTTAGGTACTGTGGCCACAGAGACGCCGGCGCGACTCGACACTGGGTCTGTGCTCAGGGTTAGGTTAGGTACTGTGGCCACAGATACGCCGGCGCGACTCGACACTGGGTCTGTGCTCAGGGTTAGGTTAGGTACTGTCGCCACAGATACGCCGGCGCGACTCGACACTGGGTCTGTGCTCAGGGTTAGGTTAGGTACTGTCGTCACAGAGACGCCGGCGCGACTCGACACTGGGTCTGTGCTCAGGGTTAGGTTAGGTACTGTCGCCATAGAGACGCCGGCGCGACTCGACACCGGGTCTGTGCTCAGGGTTAGGTTAGGTACTGTCGCCACGCGACTCGACACTGGGTCTGTGCTCAGGGTTAGGTTAGGTACTGTCGCCACAGATACGCCGGCGCGACTCGACACCGGGTCTGTGCTCAGGGTTAGGTTAGGTACTGTCGCCACAGATACGCCGGCGCGACTCGACACTGGGTCTGTGCTCAGGGTTAGGTTAGGTACTGTGGCCACAGATACGCCGGCGCGACTCGACACTGGGTCTGTGCTCAGGGTTAGGTTAGGTACTGTGGCCACAGATACGCCGGTGCGACTCGACACTGGGTCTGTGCTCAGGGTTAGGTTAGGTACTGTCGTCACAGAGACGCCGGCGCGACTCGACACTGGGTCTGTGCTCAGGGTTAGGTTAGGTACTGTGGCCACAGATACGCCGGCGCGACTCGACACTGGGTCTGTGCTCAGGGTTAGGTTAGGTACTGTGGCCACAGATACGCCGGCGCGACTCGACACTGGGTCTGTGCTCAGGGTTAGGTTAGGTACTGTGGCCACAGATACGCCGGCGCGACTCGACACTGGGTCTGTGCTCAGGGTTAGGTTAGGTACTGTCGCCACGCGACTCGACACTGGGTCTGTGCTCAGGGTTAGGTTAGGTACTGTGGCCACAGATACGCCGCGCGACTCGACACTGGGTCTGTGCTCAGGGTTAGGTTAGGTACTGTCGCCACGCGACTCGACACTGGGTCTGTGCTCAGGGTTAGGTTAGGTACTGTGGCCACAGATACGCCGCGCGACTCGACACTGGGTCTGTGCTCAGGGTTAGGTTAGGTACTGTCGTCACAGAGACGCCGGCGCGACTCGACACTGGGTCTGTGCTCAGGGTTAGGTTAGGTACTGTGGCCACAGATACGCCGGCGCGACTCGACACTGGGTCTGTGCTCAGGGTTAGGTTAGGTACTGTGGCCACAGATACGCCGGTGCGACTCGACACCGGGTCTGTGCTCAGGGTTAGGTTAGGTACTGTCGTCACAGAGACGCCGGCGCGACTCGACACTGGGTCTGTGCTCAGGGTTAGGTTAGGTACTGTGGCCACAGATACGCCGGCGCGACTCGACACTGGGTCTGTGCTCAGGGTTAGGTTAGGTACTGTGGCCACAGATACGCCGGCGCGACTCGACACTGGGTCTGTGCTCAGGGTTAGGTTAGGTACTGTGGCCACAGATACGCCGGCGCGACTCGACACTGGGTCTGTGCTCAGGGTTAGGTTAGGTACTGTCGCCACGCGACTCGACACTGGGTCTGTGCTCAGGGTTAGGTTAGGTACTGTGGCCACAGATACGCCGCGCGACTCGACACTGGGTCTGTGCTCAGGGTTAGGTTAGGTACTGTCGCCACGCGACTCGACACTGGGTCTGTGCTCAGGGTTAGGTTAGGTACTGTGGCCACAGATACGCCGCGCGACTCGACACTGGGTCTGTGCTCAGGGTTAGGTACTGTCGTCACAGAGACGCCGGCGCGACTCGACACTGGGTCTGTGCTCAGGGTTAGGTTAGGTACTGTCGCCACGCGACTCGACACTGGGTCTGTGCTCAGGGTTAGGTTAGGTACTGTGGCCACAGATACGCCGCGCGACTCGACACTGGGTCTGTGCTCAGGGTTAGGTTAGGTACTGTGGCCACAGAGACGCCGGCGCGACTCGACACTGGGTCTGTGCTCAGGGTTAGGTTAGGTACTGTGGCCACAGATACGCCGGCGCGACTCGACACTGGGTCTGTGCTCAGGGTTAGGTTAGGTACTGTCGCCACAGATACGCCGGCGCGACTCGACACTGGGTCTGTGCTCAGGGTTAGGTTAGGTACTGTCGTCACAGAGACGCCGGCGCGACTCGACACTGGGTCTGTGCTCAGGGTTAGGTTAGGTACTGTCGCCACGCGACTCGACACTGGGTCTGTGCTCAGGGTTAGGTTAGGTACTGTCGCCATAGAGACGCCGCGCGACTCGACACTGGGTCTGTGCTCAGGGTTAGGTTAGGTACTGTGGCCACAGAGACGCCGGCGCGACTCGACACTGGGTCTGTGCTCAGGGTTAGGTTAGGTACTGTCGCCACAGATACGCCGGCGCGACTCGACACTGGGTCTGTGCTCAGGGTTAGGTTAGGTACTGTGGCCACAGAGACGCCGGCGCGACTCGACACTGGGTCTGTGCTCAGGGTTAGGTTAGGTACTGTGGCCACAGAGACGCCGGCGCGACTCGACACCGGGTCTGTGCTCAGGGTTAGGTTAGGTACTGTGGCCACAGATACGCCGGCGCGACTCGACACTGGGTCTGTGCTCAGGGTTAGGTTAGGTACTGTCGTCACAGAGACGCCGGCGCGACTCGACACTGGGTCTGTGCTCAGGGTTAGGTTAGGTACTGTGGCCACAGAGACGCCGGCGCGACTCGACACTGGGTCTGTGCTCAGGGTTAGGTTAGGTACTGTGGCCACAGAGACGCCGGTGCGACTCGACACTGGGTCTGTGCTCAGGGTTAGGTTAGGTACTGTCGTCACAGAGACGCCGGCGTGACTCGACACTGGGTCTGTGCTCAGGGTTAGGTTAGGTACTGTCGCCACAGATACGCCGGCGCGACTCGACACTGGGTCTGTGCTCAGGGTTAGGTTAGGTACTGTGGCCACAGAGACGCCGGCGCGACTCGACACTGGGTCTGTGCTCAGGGTTAGGTTAGGTACTGTCGTCACAGAGACGCCGGCGCGACTCGACACTGGGTCTGTGCTCAGGGTTAGGTTAGGTAGACGTGTCTCACGATGCTCATGATGTCCTGCAGGTACATGGTAGACGCGGCCGATCCCGAGAAGATCGAGGCGTCCAAGAACGAACTGCACAACCTGTTGGACAAGCCTCAGCTGCAGGGCATCCCGGTGAGTGCGACTCCGCTCGCATGTGTGTGTGTGTGTGTGTGTGTGTGCGGTATTATTATTATTATTATTCTCTGTGACGTGATCGAGAGCGTGTGCGTCTGCCCTCAGGTTCTGGTTCTGGGAAATAAGCGAGATCTTTCCGGAGCTCTGGACGAGAAGGAGCTCATCGAGAGAATGTGAGTCACACACACACACACACACACACCTCCGTCATGTGATCAGGTCCGGTCACGACACTCATGTATGACACCAGATTACGCTAACCTGCATTTTTTAATTCAGGAATGTGGAATATTGTTTTCACTCTGTTATAAAACAGTTATATTTTTTATGTAAGTAAAAATACAAGAAATCATCTTTAAGAAAAGATACAATTTTATTGCTAGAAAATAGCAAAATCATATCAATGTTTTAATCAGACGAGTTTGCAGCAGAAATTGCAAATATCATATTTTTGATTTAACAATAATTTAGCATTTAACAATAATTGACAAATGGATAATGTATTTAAAAAAAATAAAAAATTATATTTAATATATATTTTACTCAGAAATATTTCACAGTTTACTAACAGAGCTGATAAAATTGCTAATTTTTATGTTTTTGTTGATGAGAATGTGACATTTTGTCTTTCACTCAGTTATAATATATATATTTTTATGTATTTAAAAATATAAGAAATCATTCTTTTTTTAAATATTTAAAAATGTATGTAAGCGTTAGTATATATTGCTAGAAAATAGCAAATTCACATCAGTGTTTTAATCAAATAAGGTTCACTTATACAACTTTCATTGTATTTTTACAGATTTTTAAAAACACTGACAAATAATTCAGCATGCAGAATATTCCTTTCCCTCAGTTATAAAATATATATATTTTTAATGTGTTTAAAAATACAAGAAATCATTGTTAACATTTTTTATTTATTTAATTTTCAGTGTTTATTACTACAAAATGGCAAAATCAAATCAGCGTTTTAATCAGATAATTATTAAAAGCATGTGAAATATTGTCCTTCCCTCAGTTATAAATGTATTATATTTAAAACTACAAGAAATAAGCATTCCCAGAGTAACGGATGAAACGGTTGAAGGTGAACTTTTAAAGCGCCTGTGAGGCTTTTGTCTTGTGCCACATTAAAATATTCTATATAAATATGAATAAAGTTGATTTTAGATGCGATGGATATAATCTGATGTGTAATGTGTGTTCTACAGGAACCTGTCGGCCATCCAGGACAGAGAGATCTGCTGTTACTCCATCTCCTGTAAGGAGAAGGACAACATCGGTAAGACGGCGCTAAAATACACTTTCACACCAGATGCTCCTGTACCTTTAAGACATCAGCGAGCTCTGTGATTGGCTGCTCATAGTTCATCTGGGCGGGGCATATGTTAATGAGTGTGTTGTGTGTTCCAGACATCACACTACAGTGGCTGATCCAGCACTCACGGACCCGGCGGAGCTGAGGAGGCGGAGCTTGCATCTGATTGGAGGAACCGCATCATGTGATCAACTGTATTTTAGGCGCTCTTGATTTAATTCTAAACAAACAAGCATCCGCCCCTCCTTATAAACTAATTCACATCATTTACATTGTTTATTTTAGTTTTTACTTGAATGTGCTTTTTTAACGGTTCATCATGAAGTCCGGACGTGTCACATGACACGTTTCGTTTGTGCGCGCCGCTCTGCGTGTTTTTTGCTCGGGGACTTGATCAAACCTTAACCGACGCCCACACCATCTGGTCACGTGATCCACGGAGGTCCAGTTTACGCCGCCATCTTGTTTAAACGTCGTGAGAACGTTCACTGGGAGAATTCTCCAATTTTCACTGTTTTAGCATCATTAGCCTGTTAGCGTGACCTGCTACGAATGTGACATCGTCGTAAAAGTGACGTAAGCGGCTTTGTTGACATTAACAGTCATTTACGAAGTCAACTTTTAGTCATTCAACAAAGTTGTGCGTTTGCGACTTTATTGTTTTGGAGTTGATGTAGCGAAGTTGACTTTGACAGAGTCCTTTACGAAGTCGTTCACACGAATGTGACATCATACGTACAGCTGTGACATCATCTAGGTTTGCGCTAATTGTGTAACGTTACGAAATCTGTCGTTTTATCGGAAAGCACACAAATCCGTCTGAAGAGTTTTAACGTGTCCGGATGAAGGTTTTATACGTTTCTTCCGTGACGACAGCGTTGTGTCAAAGACATCGGTGGGTTGTCATGGCAACTGCGTTTCCATTGCGTCGAGTTTTAGGAAAGACCCGCAGATCATTGCGCAAATAAAATCAGCGGAGATGTGACGAATATTGTGCAGCTGGCGTCCAACGCTGTTCATATTGGGAGGTTTTTCTCGCTTTATTTCGTTCCGTTTTTTGTCGCATGCTTGGACGTTTTTGGCCTAAATCGTAGGGGTTTATAAACGTGTCGGTAGATTATACATATGTAAATTTACACATTTTTTCATTGTTTTGGGTTGTTTTTGCCATATTTTTACTCATGTTTTTTCACAGTGTTTTTCAACTGGATTATGTAAATAGCAACTTAAACCAAATGAGATCTCCCGGTGTTTGTCCTGTTGTGATTAGCTTCCTGAGATAATAATCATAATAATAAAGAAGACCCCTCTCATATTCACAGCAGTCTGAACAAACGGATTGTGAGTGTGAGAGAGAGAGTGACTGATTGTGTCATGTACACTAGAATAATATTTACTTTATAAATGCAGCGCGTTTATTCTGTTGATTTTTCGCAACTGCAAATCATTTTATATTCATATCCGCTAATGTTTTGATTTGTTATGATTTCATAGGGTGCGCGTGCATCTAAACCTTGTCTACACGAGAGCGAACGACGTAATGCGACAAAGCGGCGATAATCAACAAAGCTACACTGCTAGCACTGCTAGCACAGCTAGCTTAAAGACGGTTACGAAGCTGGCTTTGACGTTCATCTGATTACTCTGGTTTCCAAATTATTTACACTACAACCGCTAACTTGGTATTAGCATCAATGAGTCATCGAAAAGTGATGTAAACAGTATTAAAAGTCATTTTACAACTTGTAGTTATTTAACGAAGTTGTGCGTTTCTGACATAGACGGCTTTATTATAATACGATAAAGACGATGTAACGAATTTGACTATTCCGCGTCTTTAAGAAGTCACCTTGTTTTGTTTATTATTAACTTTGTTGATTGTTACGTTTTAATCAAGCGGTGAAGTGGTTTGCAAGCGCACAACTTGGTTACGCAACAAGAAGTTCGTAAATGACTATTGAAGTTCACTTCGTAATGACTTTGACGAATTTTACTTTTTTTTTTAAAGCATGCACTAAAATGCATGTAATGAATGACTACTTTATTATAATGAAGCCGATGTAGCGAAGTAGACTTTACAAAGTCCTTTATAAAGTCACGTTTTGTTTATATTGGATTTTTAAAATGATTATAACAGTCATTTGCGAAGTCAACCTAACGAAGTTGCATTAATATAGTCGAGTGGCGAAGCGCTTTGCAAGCTACGCAACACCTAGTTCGTTATGACTTTGTTGAAGTTCACGTACTAGCGAAGTCAAACTAGCATAGTCAACTTGTTGATTATAACAGTCATTTGCGAAGTCATCCTAATGACGTTCATGATCTATTCGCAACATTGTTACGCGAGTTCGTTGGGTTTGTGAATGACTTCGTAAAAGTCACTTGTGAAGTTAATCTGACTTTGATCATAATGTCGCGAGCGCTTTGTCGATTATAGCGGCTTCTTGTCGCGTTGCGTGATTTCCTGCTGCTCATATCGACTCCTGTCACCAGTTCATCTGGACTCATGATCTTCTGAATGTGTGTTGAGTTCATTATTGTTTCATGTCTTAATTAAATGTGGCCAAAATGTTTCTTTTGTGATGTCATTGTTTTAATTGTTTGTAGCAGAGTCGCTCTTTTGTTTGCTGGGAGTCATGTGACTTTACACTGACGTCCCGCTGCACGGCTCATTATGGGATGGAGCAGGTTGCCATGGTTACTGTATAAACCAAGTTGTGATTGGACCGAGCGTGATTCTTTTATCCCCTCTTTATATGGACCAGACAGTAACTTTTTACAGCAGTCAGTCACATAACAAGTGTTTCTGTACAAGACTCCATCCGTCGAGTTGTTCATTTGGGATCTTTCTATTCTCTCGTACTCTCGGTGATAACTGTACATGTTGTTCTTGTTATTTACAGATTATTTAAAAATGAAATTAAATGATTTCCCTATCAGAACATATGTTTCTTGTTTCTTTCAGTCAAGTTTTAATTTGGGTTTAGTTCAATGATACTGCATGAGAAATGTTCTTCAAAAGATTTGAGAAACTTTCATTTATTTTTCGAATTTACTTTTGTGCTGTTGATGTTTAGCCTTCTGAAAAGCACACTAACATACTATATCTCTGCAGGATGTAGTACTGTGCAGCATTTTTATTTGTCTACTTGCATACTACTTAGTGATCTACTACTGCACTACACCTTGTACTGTATCCCACAATGCACTGCCCTCTACCCTTGTTTAAGTATGCACTGCAGAAGTTGCACACTGAGCAGTAAACGGCAGCAGTATGCGAGTCTTCAACGTGACCAGCAGAGGTCAGTCGACACATACAAATATTTCTCTCATTATTTATTAAATAAGACTCTCTGTGCAGTTTTTTACTCTGAAGACTAACCGAACGTTTATTGATATGACGTCAACAATAAAAGTTGTTCATTAAAACATTCTGTAATTATTAATCTGCCTGTTAAATTTAAAGTAGGCCTAATTAATTTTGTCCCTTAAGAAATGCTTTTATTAATTAATTTCAGACTGAAATCGCAGTATCACGGATCATCTCCGTAGCAACAACGCGCGTCGCGCACTAACGTATCGGCGAGTTTCGCGCTCTTTTTGTTTTTTAAATATATTTTTTATTTCAATAAATAATAATTTACAACAAACAGTAACAAAAATTGCGGCTGATTAAGAAGACCATCACATAAACACAATAGCATTATTTATCACAATTAAAAATGACATTTTCGTTATAACGGTCGTTATATTCCCAGGGATAAACATAAACGCGGCGCGTAAAAGACCGAACCAGACGGACCGGTCCAAAACCAACATCAGCGAGGGGTCTGACGGGATGAAAAGCTGGTTTTAGGGAGTTAACTGGGATTGTTTGAGCTCATTCATCCCTCAGACTCCTCGCTGATGTTGGTTTTGGACGGGTCCGGTTGGCCGTTATTCAGCTGGTAGGATGTGAGAAGGTCAGTGTTGTCATGGAGACGGTGACAGCGTGACGTGCCGGATGTGTCACCCATAGACATATTAAATATTTTCTTTGTATGTATTTTATTATATCTATGGTCTGACCCACCAGGCTCATGCCAGCGGACCCTGCGGTCGGTTCCGCCGAGTCCAGCTGTGATCGCGATCTCCATTGAACTCTGTTGGTAACGGCGGAACTTGCGAGCATGGTTGGCGCGCCGCTGACCGGGTCTCCACGGCGATCTCACACACACTTCAATCTTCTTCAGTGGAACAAAACAAACAGTGTCTCAGAGCCGTCAACCCACACACAATACACACACACAACTCTTAAATGAATATATAATGGAAATGGACATACTAGTGTCTCTGAGGAGATTCCACCAAACTTATTTAGGCCTACTTTAACAACCATAGTGTGTTTTCACCTCAAACATATTAAAATGCGTTTTATTATCGGACACTGTAATTGTATTGAATGTGAATATGGTTATCACTCAACACCACAGTACTGTGTGTGTGTGTGTGTGTGTGTGTGTGTGTGTGTGTGTGTGTGTGTGTGTGTGTGTGTGTGAACAGATGTTGACGTCTCTGTTGTTGTGCAGTTCTGGTTTTCATTCATGAATTCAACAGAATCCCCCTCTGTGAGCCAGTGTGTGGGTTTATAGTTTAAGGACAAACTGTCCACAGAAGTCAGATAGATGTGACAAAACCTCCTTTTGTGGACAGTTCATTTGGGAAATTTGATTTGTTTAAAAATAGCTGTAATGTTTTAGTCGTAATTTTCACAGTTTAGCTATGATATGCACATATTTTTGTGAAAAAGAATCAGTAACCTTGTAAGTTTATATCAGCTGTATTTTTACTTTACGCTGTAGATACGTAACAGTGATTGCATAACATTAACTACATTAATCTATTTGTGTTTTCAGACTGGAAAAAAGCTTTGGAAAAAAAAACCTAGCAATCTAGTTTTGAAATCTCATCTAAAATTAGCAGTGTTGGGAGTAAAATATTACAAGAATTTCTTCCCATTCTCAAATCAATATTTGGGAAATTTACTTGGAAAATGTAACAATGATATGAATCCTTAGATGTTACTTGATGTTACAAAAAAATTGAATTATAATTAGTTGTTTTTTAAAATAACACAAATGTTTTATATATATTTAGAGTATATTTGTAAAACATATTTCATACATGTTTTACAAAGTCATTATTATACACTGAACAAAATTATAAACACAACACTTTTGTTTTTGCCCCCATTTTTCATGATCCGAACTCAAAGATCTAAGACTTTTTATATGTACACAAAAGGTGTACATATAAAAAGGCCATTTTGGCTCATAAATTCGAGTTTGCTGTTGACGTTTATATTGCGCTACCTGAAAATCATCCGGTTTGATGGCGCCGTCACCCCTCAAATACTGAGTTTGTTACCGCCACACGACAACAAACTTCAAACACTTGCACCCCAAATATGCAGGACATAGAGCCGGCTTCCCTGAAAGTGTGAAGCGCACTCTTGACCTCATTTTGTGTGGTTCACAGCAGCACAGAGCGTTTAATCTACCCCGGATTACTTGTTGCCCACCTCAGCGTGAGCGGCCCGTCTCTATGGCGAGAGAAAAGGCGCCGGAGAATGTCGAGTCTGTTTCTGGTCTGCTAATGTTTGAGTCTGAATGCCGAGAGCCGGCGTGTGACAGTCGCGTAGCAACTCGCTATTGATATTCAGCGCGGGGGCCGCGGCTCGGGAACAATACGGCCCTTATGGGCCCCGCGACTCCTCCTGAGAATCCACTGTAGGAGGAAAATCCCAGCAGTCCAACTGTGTGTGCGACTCGTTCAAACTGATGAACAAAACAAAGGAGTTCGCAAGGCTTATGTGACATACTCAAACTCTTTTAAACCTTTATTGGCTGCAACCAAGTACAAAAACAAATACAAAAAGATTTGACGCTAACAATCTGTTCAGCAAATGCTATTATAATCATTTCTAACGTGTTAAAGAGTCTTTTCTTATAGTTCATAGAGTCAGCCGTCTCTGCACAGATCGATCAATTCCAGCAGAGAATCAGACGGTGAAACACTAAATCTTTGAGCTGAAAAGGCATATTTTCATCTAAAACAAAAGGCATTTTAAAGATAAAAAAAGTAAGTGCATAAAAATGTTCAAGTTTGCCGTAAATCATGTCCATCCAGCAGTATCTGTGCATAAACAACATATTATTGGTTAGAATGGTTAGAATCGTATGTATTTATATAGGGACTGAAACTAGTTCAACCTGATCCAGCGGCTGTCTTTAAAGGGAGAGTATTAAGAGTTTATTTCATGTGAAGAAAGTCATACATGTTTGGAACGAGTGAATGATTTTTGTGTGAACTGTCCCTTTAACCCTCTGATGTGGCGCTCAAAAATGACCGAATTTTATTATTTTATTTCAATGAAACGAATGTACTATATTTTAGTTTGATAATGTTTTTTTATTTAATATTTTGTATTTTATGGGGATTTTATGGTACTACATTATATTTACGCTGTATTTATAATCCATTTCTTCACGTTTTGAGCTTAGACCTGAAAACTACATTTCCAACTTAAACTGGTAAATCTCGAACGCTTTAGAGCGACAGACTGAAGTTTGATCTCTTCTCAAAGATGACACTCGGCAGATTATTGCTGAAGTGAAAAAAGTTTTAAAAAGAGAACTTAAAAAAATTACAGAATTTTACGTTTATTGTTATGAAAAATGCACAAAAATACTATTTTCCATTTTTATATGACATCTATACTTTCAAAAACACGTTTTACTCTAAAACTGCAAGAAAATCAAAGGCATAAATCTAAACAAGTTGTGCAAATTTGAGTTTGATATTTTACATAATGAGCGTTCAGTGAGAGTGTGTTCGGCTGCAGTACCAAACGCTTCCACTAGAGGAAACTCTCCATTCGTTTCCAGTGCGTCATTTCTGATCGTGAGGAGCACAAGTGTGACTGTTGTTTTCAGGACCTTTTAACCTTTTCGAATCATGTCCATGATTTTTGTGTGTTTAACTTTACATAGCAAGTGCCAAAACCTTTACCAAGTTTCGTACCATTCCGATGAAGTAAAAAAAAAAAAAGTTACATTTTTCAGTCAAAAATGACTGAAGAGTGTTAGTGATGGACGATATTTCCTTCACAGTTTTTAAGAAAACACGTTCCGGATCAACACGGTGTTCCAATGATCAGCTCAACCGGAGCGTCCTTGACTTTATCGAAGAACTCCGCGGGCGACGTTCCCGACACGATCTTCAGCTTCTCCTCCTGTACGGGCGATGAAAGTGACGAGGAGATGGCGGTTGCGTTAGTGGACGAAGACGTGGACGAAGAATCCGGCGGGAGACACTCGTCGCAACAGCAGCAGCAACAGTCCATAAACGCCTGGCCGAGAGAACGACTGACGCAGAGCAGCAAAACGGGCGTCGCCGCCGCGCGAACGAACAACAAGAACTGGCCAATCAGAGCGAG
>NW_026606985.1:1037500-1040000 GCF_029890125.1 Rhinichthys klamathensis goyatoka | reverse complement strand
CAACGAGGATGAAGAAGATTCAATCAGGCTCATCTTTATATTCTCCACCGAGCGTTTATCCAACTGAACTGAGGAGATGAACAGAACCAGCGCGTAGAAAAGGCTCAGCATGATGATGATGATGATGAGGAGAGTCTTCGATGATGAAGAGATGAAGAGAGTCTTCGATGATGAGGAGATGATGTGCAGTGCATGAGCGAGAGCTTCAGTCTGATCATCTTCCTCAAGTTCTGCTCCTCTAGTTGAGTTTCTCAGCAACTTCTGGAGTGAACATGCAGAACGCCAGAAGAACGCGCGCCCCCTCGTGGCCAGTGGAGGAAGCGTTCACTCACAGTCGCAGTGATGCTTTTCGGGATATCTGTCATTTACTATAACATTTGTCTGAATTTTCAAAAAAGTGACAAAAGTTTTTTTGAAGTAAAAAAAAAAAGTGACTTTGGAAAATCAACTCTAAAATCATACAAATGGAAGTGATGTAGTGATGAGAATTTTTTGAGCTTCGATTTATCAATATGTTTGTATTGATGTTCAAATGTCAATGTTGTTACTTTTGGTAATAGACCCAAGAAACGCAGATCACGGAATCTGGACATGTGTATTTAGACCCAAGAACTCATTTGCTCATTATCTAAATATCTATCTATCTATCTATCTATCTATCTATCTATCTATCTATCTATCTATCTATCTATCTATCTATCTATCTATCTATCTATCTATCTATCTATCTGTCTATCTTTCTTTCTTTCTATCTGTCTATCTTTCTGTCTGTCTATCTTTCTTTCTATCTATCTGTCTATCTTTCTGTCTATCTATCTATCTGTCTGTCTATCTATCTGTCTATCTTTCTGTCTATCTATCTGTCTATCTTTCTGTCTATCTATCTGTCTATCTTTCTTTCTATCTGTCTATCTTTCTGTCTATCTTTCTGTCTATCTATCTGTCTATCTTTCTTTCTATCTGTCTATCTTTCTGTCTATCTTTCTTTCTATCTATCTGTCTATCTTTCTTTCTATCTGTCTGTCTATCTTTCTGTCTATCTTTCTGTCTATCTATCTGTCTATCTTTCTGTCTATCTATCTGTCTATCTTTCTTTCTATCTGTCTATCTATCTATCTATCTATCTTTCTGTCTATCTATCTGTCTATCTTTCTTTCTATCTGTCTATCTTTCTGTCTATCTTTCTTTCTATCTGTCTATCTTTCTGTCTATCTTTCTGTCTATCTATCTGTCTATCTTTCTGTCTATCTATCTGTCTATCTTTCTTTCTATCTGTCTTTCTGTCTGTCTATCTTTCTTTCTATCTGTCTATCTTTCTGTCTATCTTTCTTTCTATCTGTCTATCTTTCTGTCTATCTTTCTTTCTATCTATCTGTCTATCTTTCTGTCTATCTTTCTATCTGTCTATCTATCTGTCTATCTTTCTTTCTATCTGTCTATCTGTCTGTCTATCTTTCTTTCTATCTGTCTATCTTTCTGTCTATCTTTCTTTCTATCTGTCTGTCTATCTTTCTGTCTATCTATCTGTCTATCTTTCTGTCTATCTATCTGTCTATCTTTCTTTCTATCTGTCTTTCTGTCTGTCTATCTTTCTTTCTATCTGTCTATCTTTCTGTCTATCTTTCTTTCTATCTGTCTATCTTTCTGTCTATCTTTCTTTCTATCTATCTGTCTATCTTTCTGTCTATCTTTCTATCTGTCTATCTATCTGTCTATCTTTCTTTCTATCTGTCTATCTTTCTGTCTATCTTTCTTTCTATCTGTCTATCTTTCTGTCTATCTATCTGTCTATCTTTCTTTCTATCTGTCTATCTGTCTGTCTATCTTTCTATCTCTCTGTCTATCTTTCTTTCTATCTGTCTATCTTTCTGTCTATCTTTCTTTCTATCTGTCTATCTTTCTGTCTATCTTTCTTTCTATCTATCTGTCTATCTTTCTGTCTATCTTTCTATCTGTCTATCTATCTGTCTATCTTTCTTTCTATCTGTCTATCTGTCTGTCTATCTTTCTATCTGTCTGTCTATCTTTCTTTCTATCTGTCTATCTTTCTGTCTATCTATCTGTCTATCTTTCTTTCTATCTGTCTATCTGTCTGTCTATCTTTCTTTCTATCTGTCTATCTGTCTGTCTATCTTTCTTTCTATCTGTCTATCTGTCTGTCTATCTTTCTATCTATCTGTCTATCTTTCTTTCTATCTGTCTATCTGTCTGTCTATCTGTCTTTCTATCTGTCTATCTTGCTTTCTATCTATCTATCTGTCTATCTTTCTGTCTATCTATCTGTCTATCTTTCTTTCTATCTTTCTGTCTATCTTTCTTTCTATCTATCTGTCTATCTTTCTGTCTATCTTTCTATCTGTCTATCTATCTGTCTATCTTTCTTTCTATCTGTCTATCTTTCTGTCTATCTTTCTTTCTATCTGTCTATCTTTCTGTCTATCTATCTGTCTATCTTTCTTTCTATCTGTCTATCTGTCTGTCTATCTTTCTATCTCTCTGT
>NW_026606985.1:985000-1035000 GCF_029890125.1 Rhinichthys klamathensis goyatoka | reverse complement strand
CTCTTTCCGTCTGTCTATCTGTCTATCTTTCTGTCTGTCTCTTTCCGTCTGTCTATCTGTCTATCTTTCTGTCTGTCTATCTTTCTGTCTATCTTTCTGTCTATCTTTCTGTCTATCTTTCTGTCTATCTATTTGTCTATCTATCTTTCTGTCTATCTTTCTGTCTATCTATTTGTCTATCTTTCTTTCTGTCTGTCTTTCTGTCTGTCTATCTTTCTGTCTCTCTGTCTATCTATCTATCTTTCTGTCTGTCTATCTTTCTGTCTATCTATCTTTCTATCTTTCTTTCTGTCTGTCTATCTTTCTGTCTGTCTATCTTTCTGTCTATCTATTTGTCTATCTATTTGTCTATCTATTTGTCTATCTTTCTTTCTGTCTGTATCTTTCTGTCTATCTATTTGTCTATCTTTCTTTCTGTCTGTCTGTCTTTCTGTCTGTCTATCTTTCTGTCTGTCTGTCTATCTATCTATCTTTCTGTCTATCTTTCTGTCTATCTTTCTGTCTATCTATTTGTCTATCTTTCTTTCTGTCTGTCTATCTTTCTGTCTATCTATCTTTCTGTCTGTCTTTCTGTCTGTCTATCTTTCTGTCTATCTATTTGTCTATCTTTCTTTCTGTCTGTCTATCTTTCTGTCTATCTATCTGTCTATCTATCTATCTTTCTGTCTATCTTTCTATCTGTCTATCTTTCTATCTGTCTATCTTTCTTTCTGTCTGTCTATCTTTCTGTCTATCTTTCTGTCTATCTATTTGTCTATCTTTCTTTCTCTCTGTCTATCGTTCTGTCTATCTATCTGTCTATCTCTCTATCTTTCTGTCTATCTTTCTTTCTATCTATCTGTCTATCTTTCTGTCTATCTTTCTGTCTGTCTTTCTGTCTGTCTATCTTTCTGTCTTTCTGTCTGTCTGTCTTTCTTTCTGTCTATCTTTCTTTCTGTCTTTCTGTCTGTCTGTCTTTCTTTCTGTCTGTCTTTCTGTCTGTATATCTTTCTGTCTATCTATCTGTCTATCTTTCTTTCTGTCTGTCTGTCTTTCTGTCTGTCTATCTTTCTATCTATCTATCTTTCTGTCTATCTATCTGTCTATCTTTCTTTCTATCTGTCTATCTTTCTGTCTGTCTGTCTTTCTGTCTGTCTATCTTTCTGTCTTTCTATCTATCTATCTGTCTATCTATCTATCTTTCTGTCTATCTTTCTGTCTATCTATCTGTCTATCTTTCTGTCTATCTATCTATCTTTCTGTCTATCTATCTATCTTTCTGTCTATCTTTCTGTCTATCTTTCTTTCTATCTGTCTGTCTATCTTTCTGTCTGTCTATCTTTCTGTCTATCTATCTGTCTATCTTTCTTTCTATCTGTCTATCTTTCTGTCTGTCTTTCTGTCTGTCTTTCTGTCTGTCTATCTTTCTGTCTATCTATCTATCTTTCTGTCTATCTTTCTGTCTATCTATCTGTCTATCTTTCTGTCTATCTATCTATCTTTCTGTCTATCTTTCTGTCTATCTATCTGTCTATCTTTCTGTCTGTCTATCTGTCTATCTATCTGTCTATCTTTCTGTCTGTCTATCTTTCTGTCTATCTATCTGTCTATCTTTCTTTCTATCTGTCTATCTTTCTGTCTGTCTTTCTGTCTGTCTATCTTTCTGTCTATCTATCTATCTTTCTGTCTATCTTTCTGTCTATCTATCTGTCTATCTTTCTGTCTATCTATCTATCTTTCTGTCTATCTTTCTGTCTATCTATCTGTCTATCTTTCTGTCTGTCTATCTGTCTATCTATCTGTCTATCTTTCTGTCTGTCTATCTGTCTGTCTATCTATCTGTCTGTCTATCTATCTGTCTATCTGTCTGTCTATCTATCTGTCTGTCTATCTTTCTGTCTATCTGTCTATCTTTCTATCTTTCTGTCTATCTGTCTGTCTATCTTTCTGTCTATCTATCTATCTATCTGTCTGTCTATCTTTCTGTCTATCTATCTTTCTGTCTATCTGTCTGTCTATCTTTCTGTCTATCTTTCTGTCTATCCGTCTATCTATCTTTCTGTCTATCTATCTATCTTTCTGTCTCTCTTTCTGTCTATCTATCTGTCTATCTTTATTTCTATCTGTCTGTCTATCTTTCTGTCTGTCTATCTTTCTTTCTGTCTATCTTTCTTTCTATCTGTCTGTCTATCTTTCTGTCTGTCTATCTGTCTATCTTTCTTTCTATCTGTCTATCTTTCTGTCTATCTTTCTTTCTATCTGTCTATCTTTCTGTCTATCTATCTGTCTATCTTTCTTTCTATCTGTCTATCTGTCTGTCTATCTTTCTATCTCTCTGTCTATCTTTCTTTCTATCTGTCTATCTTTCTTTCTGTCTGTCTTTCTGTCTGTATATCTTTCTGTCTATCTATCTGTCTATCTTTCTTTCTGTCTGTCTGTCTTTCTGTCTGTCTATCTTTCTGTCTGTCTATCTTTCTATCTATCTATCTATCTTTCTGTCTATCTATCTGTCTATCTTTCTTTCTATCTGTCTATCTTTCTGTCTGTCTGTCTTTCTGTCTGTCTATCTTTCTGTCTTTCTATCTATCTATCTGTCTATCTATCTATCTTTCTGTCTATCTTTCTGTCTATCTATCTGTCTATCTTTCTGTCTATCTATCTATCTTTCTGTCTATCTATCTATCTTTCTGTCTATCTTTCTGTCTATCTTTCTTTCTATCTGTCTGTCTATCTTTCTGTCTGTCTATCTTTCTGTCTATCTATCTGTCTATCTTTCTTTCTATCTGTCTGTCTTTCTGTCTGTCTTTCTGTCTGTCTTTCTGTCTGTCTATCTTTCTGTCTATCTATCTATCTTTCTGTCTATCTTTCTGTCTATCTATCTGTCTATCTTTCTGTCTATCTATCTATCTTTCTGTCTATCTTTCTGTCTATCTATCTGTCTATCTTTCTGTCTGTCTATCTGTCTATCTGTCTGTCTATCTTTCTGTCTGTCTATCTTTCTGTCTATCTATCTGTCTATCTTTCTTTCTATCTGTCTATCTTTCTGTCTGTCTTTCTGTCTGTCTATCTTTCTGTCTGTCTATCTATCTATCTTTCTGTCTATCTTTCTGTCTATCTATCTGTCTATCTTTCTGTCTATCTATCTATCTTTCTGTCTATCTTTCTGTCTATCTATCTGTCTATCTTTCTGTCTGTCTATCTGTCTATCTATCTGTCTATCTTTCTGTCTGTCTATCTGTCTGTCTATCTATCTGTCTGTCTATCTATCTGTCTATCTATCTGTCTGTCTATCTTTCTGTCTATCTGTCTATCTTTCTGTCTATCTGTCTGTCTATCTTTCTGTCTATCTATCTATCTATCTGTCTGTCTATCTTTCTGTCTATCTATCTTTCTGTCTATCTGTCTGTCTATCTTTCTGTCTATCTTTCTGTCTATCCGTCTATCTATCTTTCTGTCTATCTATCTATCTTTCTGTCTCTCTTTCTGTCTATCTATCTGTCTATCTTTATTTCTATCTGTCTGTCTATCTTTCTGTCTGTCTATCTTTCTTTCTGTCTATCTTTCTTTCTATCTGTCTGTCTATCTTTCTGTCTGTCTATCTGTCTATCTTTCTGTCTATCTTTCTGTCTATCTTTCTGTCTATCTGTCTATCTTTCTGTCTATCTTTCTGTCTATCTTTCTGTCTATCTGTCTATCTTTCTGTCTATCTTTCTGTCTATCTTTCTGTCTATCTTTCTTTCTATCTGTCTGTCTATCTATCTGTCTATCTTTCTATCTGTCTATCTGTCTATCTTTCTGTCTATCTTTCTGTCTATCTGTCTATCTTTCTGTCTATCTGTCTGTCAATCTTTCTGTCTATCTTTCTGTCTATCTTTCTGTCTATCTATCTATCTTTCTGTCTATCTTTCTGTCTATCTATCTGTCTATCTTTCTGTCTATCTTTCTGTCTATCTATTTGTCTATCTTTCTTTCTCTCTGTCTATCGTTCTGTCTATCTATCTGTCTATCTCTCTATCTTTCTGTCTATCTTTCTTTCTATCTATCTGTCTATCTTTCTGTCTGTCTGTCTATCTTTCTGTCTGTCTTTCTGTCTGTCTATCTTTCTGTCTGTATATCTTGCTGTCTATCTATCTGTCTATCTTTCTTTCTATCTGTCTATCTTTCTGTCTGTCTGTCTTTCTGTCTGTCTATCTTTCTGTCTGTCTATCTTTCTATCTATCTATCTGTCTATCTATCTATCTTTCTGTCTATCTTTCTGTCTATCTATCTGTCTATCTTTCTGTCGATCTATCTATCTATCTGTCTATCTTTCTGTCTATCTATCTGTCTATCTTTCTGTCTATCTGTCTGTCTATCTTTCTGTCTATCTATCTATCTTTCTGTCTATCTATCTGTCTGTCTATCTTTCTGTCTATCTTTCTGTCTATCTGTCTGTCTATCTTTCTGTCTATCTGTCTGTCTATCTTTCTGTCTATCTGTCTATCTTTCTGTCTATCTTTCTGTCTATCTATCTGTCTATCTTTCTATCTGTCTATCTGTCTATCTGTCTGTCTATCTATCTGTCTGTCTATCTTTCTGTCTATCTGTCTATCTTTCTGTCTATCTGTCTGTCAATCTTTCTGTCTATCTGTCTATCTTTCTGTCTATCTATCTATCTTTCTATCTATCTGTCTATCTTTCTTTCTATCTGTCTGTCTATCTTTCTGTCTATCTGTCTGTCTATCTTTCTGTCTATCTATCTATCTTTCTGTCTATCTATCTGTCTGTCTATCTTTCTGTCTATCTGTCTGTCTATCTTTCTGTCTATCTGTCTATCTTTCTGTCTATCTTTCTGTCTATCTGTCTATCTTTCTGTCTATCTGTCTGCCTATCTTTCTGTCTATCTATCTGTCTATCTTTCTTTCTATCTGTCTGTCTATTTTTCTGTCTATCTGTCTGTCTATCTTTCTGTCTATCTATCTATCTGTCTGTCTATCTTTCTGTCTATCTATCTGTCTGTCTATCTGTCTGTCTATCTTTCTGTCTATTTTTTTGTCTATCTGTCTATCTTTCTGTCTATCTGTCTATCTTTCTGTCTATCTGTCTGTCTGTCTATCTTTCTGTCTATCTTTCTGTCTATCTGTCTATCTTTCTGTCTATCTGTCTGTCTATCTTTCTGTCTATCTGTCTGTCTATCTTTCTGTCTATCTTTCTGTCTATCTTTCTGTCTATCTTTCTGTCTATCTGTCTGTCTATCTCTATCCGCTGTCTATCTTTCTGTCTATCTGTCTGTTTATCTTTCTGTCTATCTTTCTGTCTGTCTGTCTATCTGTCTGTCTATCTGTCTGTCTATCTTTCTGTCTATCTATCTATCTTTCTGTCTCTCTTTCTGTCTATCTATCTGTCTATATTTATTTCTATCTGTCTATCTTTCTGTCTGTCTATCTTTCTGTCTATCTTTCTTTCTATCTGTCTGTCTATCTTTCTGTCTGTCTATCTTTCTGTCTATCTATCTGTCTATCTATCTGTCTATCTATCTATCTTTCTGTCTATCTTTCTGTCTATCTATCTGTCTATCTTTCTATCTGTCTATCTTTCTGTCTATCTGTCTGTCAATCTTTCTGTCTATCTTTCTGTCTATCTGTCTATCTTTCTGTCTATCTATCTTTCTGTCTATCTTTCTGTCTATCTATCTGTCTATCTTTCTTTCTATCTATCTATCTGTCTATCTATCTTTCTGTCTATCTGTCTATCTTTCTGTCTATCTGTCTGTCTATCTTTCTGTCTATCTATCTGTCTATCTATCTATCTGTCTATCTATCTTTCTGTCTATCTGTCTATCTTTCTGTCTATCTGTCTGTCTATCTTTCTGTCTATCTATCTGTCTATCTTTCTATCTGTCTATCTTTCTATCTGTCTATCTTTCTGTCTATCTGTCTGTCAATCTTTCTGTCTATCTTTCTGTCTATCTGTCTATCTTTCTGTCTATCTATCTTTCTATCTGTCTATCTTTCTGTCTATCTGTCTGTCAATCTTTCTGTCTATCTTTCTGTCTATCTGTCTATCTTTCTGTCTATCTATCTTTCTGTCTATCTTTCTGTCTATCTGTCTGTCTATCTTTCTGTCTATCTATCTATCTGTCTATCTATCTTTCTGTCTATCTGTCTATCTTTCTGTCTATCTGTCTGTCTATCTTTCTGTCTATCTATCTGTCTATCTTTCTTTCTATCTGTCTGTCTATTTTTCTATCTTTCTGTCTATCTATCTATCTGTCTGTCTGTCTATCTGTCTGTCTATCTTTCTGTCTATCTATCTATCTGTCTGTCTATCTATCTGTCTGTCTATCTGTCTGTCTATCTTTCTGTCAATTTTTTTGTCTATCTGTCTATCTTTCTGTATCTGTCTATCTGTCTATCTTTCTGTCTATCTGTCTGTCTATCTTTCTGTCTATCTGTCTGTCTATCTTTCTGTCTATCTTTCTGTCTATCTTTCTGTCTATCTGTCTGTCTATCTTTCTGTCTATCTTTCTGTCTATCTTTCTGTCTATCAGTCTGTCTATCTGTCTGTCTATCTTTCTGTCTATCTTTCTGTCTATCTGTCTGTTTATCTTTCTGTCTATCTTTCTGTCTGTCTGTCTATCTGTCTGTCTATCTGTCTGTCTGTCTATCTTTCTGTCTATCTTTCTTTCTATCTGTCTGTCTATCTTTCTGTCTGTCTATCTGTCTATCTTTCTGTCTATCTATCTGTCTATCTATCTATCTTTCTGTCTATCTTTCTGTCTATCTTTCTATCTGTCTATCTGTCTATCTGTCTGTCTATCTATCTGTCTGTCTATCTATCTGTCTGTCTATCTTTCTGTCTGTCTATCTTTCTGTCTATCTGTCTGTCAATCTTTCTGTCTATCAGTCTATCTTTCTGTCTATCTTTCTGTCTATCTATCTGTCTATCTTTCTGTCTATCTGTCTGTCTATCTTTCTGTCTATCTATCTATCTGTCTATCTATCTTTCTGTCTATCTATCTGTCTGTCTATCTTTCTGTCTATCTATCTATCTGTCTATCTATCTTTCTGTCTATCTATCTGTCTGTCTATCTTTCTGTCTATCTGTCTGTCTATCTTTCTGTCTATTTTTTTGTCTATCTGTCTATCTTTCTGTCTATCTGTCTGTCTATCTTTCTGTCTATCTTTCTGTCTATCTGTCTATCTTTCTGTCTATCTGTCTGTCTATCTTTCTGTCTATCTTTCTGTCTATCTTTCTGTCTATCTGTCTGTCTGTCTATCTGTCTGTCTATCTTTCTGTCTATCTTTCTGTCTATCTGTCTATCTTTCTGTCTATCTGTCTGTCTATCTTTCTGTCTATCTATCTGTCTATCTTTCTGTCTATCTATCTATCTGTCTGTCTATCTTTCTGTCTATCTATCTGTCTGTCTATCTGTCTGTCTATCTTTCTGTCTATTTTTTTGTCTATCTGTCTATCTGTCTATCTTTCTGTCTATCTGTCTGTCTATCTTTCTGTCTATCTTTCTGTCTATCTGTCTATCTTTCTGTCTATCTGTCTGTCTATCTTTCTGTCTATCTGTCTGTCTATCTTTCTGTCTATCTTTCTGTCTATCTGTCTGTCTATCTGTCTGTCTATCTTTCTGTCTATCTTTCTGTCTATCTGTCTGTCTATCTGTCTGTCTATCTTTCTGTCTATCTTTCTGTCTATCTTTCTGTCTATCTTTCTGTCTATCTGTCTGTCTATCTTTCTGTCTATCTTTCTGTCTATCTGTCTGTTTATCATTCTGTCTATCTTTCTGTCTATCTTTCTATCTGTCTGTCTATCTGTCTGTCTATCTGTCTGTCTATCTTTCTGTCTATTTTTTTGTCTATCTGTCTATCTGTCTATCTTTCTGTCTATCTGTCTGTCTATCTTTCTGTCTATCTTTCTGTCTATCTGTCTATCTTTCTGTCTATCTGTCTGTCTATCTTTCTGTCTATCTGTCTGTCTATCTTTCTGTCTATCTTTCTGTCTATCTGTCTGTCTATCTGTCTGTCTATCTTTCTGTCTATCTTTCTGTCTATCTGTCTGTCTATCTGTCTGTCTATCTTTCTGTCTATCTTTCTGTCTATCTTTCTGTCTATCTTTCTGTCTATCTGTCTGTCTATCTTTCTGTCTATCTTTCTGTCTATCTGTCTGTTTATCATTCTGTCTATCTTTCTGTCTATCTTTCTATCTGTCTGTCTATCTGTCTGTCTATCTTTCTGTCTATCTGTCTGTCTATCTGTCTGTCTATCTGTCTGTCTATCTTTCTGTCTATCTGTCTGTCTATCTGTCTGTCTATCTGTCTGTCTATCTTTCTGTCTATCTTTCTGTCTATCTTTCTGTCTATCTTTCTGTCTATCTTTCTGTCTATCTGTCTGTCTGTCTATCTGTCTGTCTATCTTTTTGTCTATCTTTCTGTCTATCTGTCTGTTTATCATTCTGTCTATCTTTCTGTCTGTCTGTCTGTCTGTCTATCTATCTGTCTGTCTATCTGTCTGTCTATCTGTCTGTCTATCTTTCTGTCTATCTTTCTGTCTATCTTTCTGTCTATCTTTCTGTCTATCTGTCTGTCTATCTGTCTGTCTATCTGTCTGTCTATCTTTCTGTCTATCTTTCTGTCTATCTTTCTGTCTATCTTTCTGTCTATCTGTCTGTCTGTCTATCTGTCTGTCTATCTTTTTGTCTATCTTTCTGTCTATCTGTCTGTTTATCATTCTGTCTATCTTTCTGTCTGTCTATCTATCTATCTATCTGTCTGATCACATGTACAGATAGTCATCGGTCATGACCTCAGTATTTCTTTACCCTCTTCAGACACAATAATTATGTTGCAACACAAACGCGCTGATAAACTTTCATACAATTAGAAAGAAAATTCCCAGTCTTTCGTCATCTATTGTCTGTCCAGTTTGAGCTATTTATATCCCGCGTGTTCTTGAAATAACCCGTGGCGTGCAGGAGAGCCATTGTTCGTCTGTCATTGAGTAATAAGGTATCAAGTTCTTCTATATTTACCGTCTTTACAAACACACACGAGTTTCCACACACAGGTTTAGTTTTCTTTCATGAGAAACTTCGACTAGTCTGACGATGATTTCGCAAGTTTCCACAGATTTCCTCTCGCAATCAGCACAGAAAGCGCTCAAAACAGACTATTAAAGATCGATCTCATGAAATAAATCTGCAATAATAAAGTCTTAAAGTCTGCCTGTGGTGAAAATCCAGCTTTTACACTTACAGTCGCTTTGGTGCATTTCTCACATCACTATTTACATTTGCACAACAGTTAATGCAGTTCTCAAAACAGTTAGTACAAACTACAAAACCTAGTTGATAACCTGCAAAAGCGTGTCACTTGCTCAAAATGGATATCTCGTTCCTCAAAGCAAGTATTCATGTCAATGAAAGTGTCCGTGTCATCAAGATGGAAAGTCCTGACACCATTGTTTATGAACAAGATAGTCAAATGGCTTTGTCATGTTTTCATTATGACAGTTTACTCTGTAAATGTTTTCCAATGCAAAAAAGTCAGATCTTGGTGACACTACTCAAGACAGCACTATATACTATTTGCACAGCCATTTGAAAACTACAGTAAAGTTACACATTACTGTATTTACTGTAGTGAGGTAACTGAGTACAAGACACTGGATATGTATGTTTCACATGTTTACTGCATATGCTCTTTGCAAATCTAATTTGTTCACAGCATTGTGTAAAATAAAAAATACACCCTTATTTACAACAAACATAAACTCCCTTTGGGTCGAGCTGTGCACAACTGTGAACAATATTGCAGTACATATTGGAACTGAACATACAACATACATAGTACTGTAAATCACTCATGCACACCCCTTCTCATCAGTGAAAGCTGAGGTTCACCTGAGAGAAATTGTTCAATTTAGGATAAAAAAATATTTTTTTTTTAAAAGATAACAAAAATAGTAAAATTAGCTTGACAGATTTCGACAACTAGTTCAACATTTGTGTATGTGATGACTCAAGCAATGAAATGAGGACTATTCGTTTTATATGGAATGACTATTCAGCATTCACAAGTATAGTTAATTTTGACTAACATGACATGAGCAAATGATAATGTTATAAAACAGCAGAGAGTTGTATGAAAGCAACTGATGCATGTCCAAGAGCATTTGCAGTTTGTTGGAAGGAATGAGAAATTGCTACTATGATGTGCACAAATGACTAAATGTTGTGGAGGTTGAACTAACTGTTGTGCAAATGTAAATAGTGATGTGAGAAATGCACCAAAGCGACTGAGAAAAACTGTAATGTTGTTTATGTTTCTATGTGGTGTTTTAATATACTTTAATACAAACCATGTGTAAATTCATAAGTCGACAGCATTGCTGAGTATTTCCTCCTTAAAGTGAACCAGACAGTCTCAATCAGGTCACCGTGGTAAATCCTAACTTAGACGGCTAATTTACATATTCATAGAACCGCGCATACTAAATGAGGCAAGGGTGTCGAGTTACATTCAAGACATTTTAAGGCGTGAATAAAAAATTTTCAAGGAAAAAACGTTTAAATATGTAATTTTGGTGACCAAAGATGAGTTTTAAGGGATAAAATGATCGACTACAGGGGGACTCAGGCCTACGCTGCTTCACAGACAGGATAATGGTTCCGTTCATCACCACTAGAGGCCAGCAAAGCACCAGCCTGAGTTCAGTAAGCGCTTCTGAAACCGCAGGAACTCTGAACATCATCTCAGCCTCTGCTGGAGTTTCACTGGTGGAGTTTGTCTCATTTCAGACTGAAGTCTGTGAGTGACTGGTTTGATTTCGAAAGTTTTTCACTTTTCACTTCAGGCCTGAAGTCTCGCGCCGTTTCTGACCCGACGGGCCTCAGACAGAAGAACATGATAACCCTGAGACCGAGAGCTGTGGTGAAACTGTGTCAGGAGTGTGTGTGTGTGAGTGAGAGTCGAGCTGCTATTGTCAAACCAACCGCTTTCATTCTTGAGTTCAGGTTTGACCGGACGTGCCGGTTCTCTTGAGTTTCTTTGCATAAGATCAGGCGCTTACGATCAATGTGATGAAGAAGATGATGATGAAGATGACGATCTGATGATGAAGATGACGATCTGATGATGCACTGACACTCACTCCGTCAGGAAATACAGCATTACATTCATTACTAAAATTAAATCCGTGATTCTGAACTGAGCAATCAGAGATTTACAGGATTAGTTCTGTTCAGCTTTCAAAACCGTTGCTAAGGTGTTCTGAATGGTTGTTAATCGTTCAGGGTGGTCTGAATGGTTGCCAAGATGTTACCATGCTGTTACTAAGGTCTTTAGACTCGTTGCTATGCAGTTCTGCACAGTTGCCAAGCTGTTGGTGTGTTTTTGTTGTTGTTGTTGCCAAATCATTCTAAATGGTTGCAAAGTATGTTGCTACGCAGTTACTATGACTTCTAAAAGCTAGTCCTAAGCATGTTGATATGCATTTGCTAAATACGCTGAGTGGTTGCCATGTTTCTTTGTTGTTGCTAGGGCATTCAGAGTGCTCGCAAAGTATGTTGACTTCCATTTGCTAAGGCATTATGAGTGGTTGCCAGGGTGTTGCTATGTAATTGCTAAGGTGTTCTGAATGATTGTTGTTGTGTTGCAATGCGGTTGCTATGGCATTTCTATGCAGTTGATAAATAGTCGTTGCCATGTTTCTTTGCCTGAGGGGTTTTCAAGGTGTTGCTATACAGTTACATAGGCATTCTGAGTGGTACTTGCTATTTTGCTATGCAGTTTCTAGGCCATCTGAGTGGTTGCAAGGGCGTTGCTATGCAGTTACCAAGGCATTCTGAGTGGTACTATGCATGTAGCTATGTAGTTGTTTGGGCATCTGAGTGGTTGCCAGGGCGCTGCTATGCAGTTATAAAGGCATGTGGTACTATGCATGTTGTTATGCAGTTGTTTGGGCATCTGAGTAGTTGCCAGGGCGTTGCTATGCAGTTATAAAGGCATTCTGAATAGTAGTTGGGATGTTGCTTTGCAGACGTTTGGGCATCTGAGTGGTTGCCAGGGCCTTGCTATGCAGTTACCAAGGCATTCTGAGTGGTACTATGCATGTTGCTATGCAGTTGTTTGGGCATCTGAGTAGTTGCCAGGGTGTTGCTATGCAGTTATAAAGGCATTCTGAATGGTAGTTGGCATGTTGCTATGCAGTTGTTTTGGCATCTGAGTGGTTGCCAGGGCCTTGCTATGCAGTTACCAAGGCATTCTGAGTGGTACTATGCATGTTGCTATGCAGTTGTTTGGGCATCTGAGTGGTTGCCAGGGCGCTGCTATGCAGTTATAAAGGCATTCTGAGTGGTACTATGCATGTTGCTATGCAGTTGTTTGGGCATCTGAGTGGTTGCCAGGGCCTTGCTATGCAGTTACCAAGGCATTCTGAGTGGTACTATGCATGTTGCTATGCAGTTGTTTTGGCATCTGAGTGGTTGCCAGGGCGTTGCTATGCAGTTAACAAGGCATTTTGAGTGGTACCATGCATGTTGCTATGCAGTTGTAAAGGCATCTGAGTGGTTGCCAGGGCGTTGCTATGCAGTTAACAAGGCATTTTGAGTGGTACCATGCATGTTGCTATGCAGTTGTAAAGGCATTCTGAATGGTACTAGTTTGCATGTTGCTTTGCAGTTTCTATTGCGTTTGAGTGGTTGCCAAGGTGTTGCTGTGCAGTTACAAAGGCATTCTGAGTGGTACTACGCATGTTGCTATGCAGTTGTTTGGGCATCTGAGTGGTTGCAAGGGCCTTGCTATGCAGTTACCAAGGCATTCTGAGTGGTACTATGCATGTTGCTATGCAGTTGTTTTGGCATCTGAGTGGTTGCCAGGGCGTTGCTATGCAGTTAACAAGGCATTTTGAGTGGTACCATGCATGTTGCTATGCAGTTGTTTTGGCATCTGAGTGGTTGCCAGGGCGTTGCTATGCAGTTAACAAGGCATTTTGAGTGGTACCATGCATGTTGCTATGCAGTTGTTTTGGCATCTGAGTGGTTGCCAAGGTGTTGCTGTGCAGTTACAAAGGCATTCTGAGTGGTAGTGGCAAATGATCTATCTAAATTACAATAATTTAGCATGTAATTAAGATGTGTTTGTGCTTTCTTCTAATTAAATGAATGAGCTGATTAATTCTGTTGAAACGTGATGTGCGCTGCAGCGTGACAGCGTGACCTCTGACCCTTTAATGACTAGCTGGTTTAATCTATTGTAATCATAATGAGTCTCATTTTTCATACCTGAAGTTCATGTAGTATTATGTTTCCTGGCAGACGAGTGAATGGTCGTTCTGGAGCCGGTTAACTCCAGTTAAACCAGTCTTCACCCGCACGGCGACAGATAGGCATCACAGAAACCAGAATAATGTAAACAGGCCCCAAACCACAGAAGCCCACTTCCCCCGATGGGTCGTGTGTGTGAGCCGTCACTATCCACACACACATCTACATCTCCAACACTACGTCTATTGATTCAGCATTTCAGAGTTATTTAATACTTCATATGAAAAGTGTGTTACAGTTACACAACCGGGTTTTGTTATATAATCAGAGACACTGATACATTCGGTTTGGTCGCTGCAGGCGAACTACACATTGTTCCCTGAAGATAAAGACTTTAATTCCTGATTCTTTGAACTCGGTGAAGTTTTGAAACGCTGCCATGTCTGTGCAAGAGTCGCTGGCAGAAGCGAAGGATGTTTCGGGCATTATTGATCCGACATGAATCGAATAACTCTTTTATTGTGTCAATAAATTCTGCATATATTGTGATAATCATTGGTTTTCCGTGCCGTTCTGTCGTGTGTTTTTCTGGTCGGTTTAGATTGCAGTGGTTTTCATCAAAAGTCGTCAAATGTAAGTCTTCACTCTGTAAAGTAAATATAGATTCATCTTTATCAAAGTTACCAAAGTTATCCAGCGAAGACCAGTGAGGGATTTCTGTCTTCTGTTGTTTGACTAACATTGCAAACACAGACGGCAGGAATATTAGGCCGCTGTCACTTTAAGAGCGAATGCACGGATCCAATACACTGATACACACACTTTACCCTCTCAACTGTTTGCGTTCACTTTAGTGTGTGTCTTCAAGCGCAGGAAGACGTGATGGAGAGCTCAGTTTAGCATTTAGTAACGATTTAAAACAGGTGCACATAATAAACGATCAGCTATTACATGTAAAACAAATGCTAAAAAAGTGAAGTTGGCCAATATTGACCTTTTAATGAATTTGTTTCAATGAATTGCAAATATACAATGTAGAAGAAGTACAGTATACAAGTCATAAGCTGTTTAATTTATATTTTAAACCTTTATTGCACACATTTAAAAAAAAACTAATAAAAATGACAAAAACACTCCACAAAATGACTTAAAGTTGAACTAAAATTAAAGTTAAAACAGAAATAATAAAAAATATAGATAAAAACTAATGGTTATGTTAAAAAATGAATAAAAAAATATATAAACTCTCAACAAAATGATCAAAAATTAAAACATAAAATGAAAAAAAAATCAACATTATATGTAAAAAGAAAAATAAATCTATTAAAAATGCTAAAAGGTTAAATTAACCTGAACTTATAATGAATTTATTTCAATGAATTGCAAATACAACATAGAAGTACAATATAGAACAATTCACAATTCAACACAATTCCTTATTATAATTATTTATAAAAATAGAAATATAATTATTTTTAAGGTAACACTTTACAGCAAGTACCATTGTTAAATAATATGAACATGCAACTTTGTGATTTTAATAATAAGCGCAAACTAATGTTAACTTAGCAGTATTTTTAAATATTCTTTTACAGTTATGTTTAATTTAGTTGTTTTTTGATGTTTATTCCTAGTAAGTAAAAATGTAAAATGTTTGTTTGTTTTTCTCAATAAAGTGCATTGCATTGTGGGATGCCGTGTGCTCTTCACACTCGCGTAACAACTCTTCATACAACAGTTGCTTTAAGTCAAATATAAGCGTGAGGATTCAGTGTCTGATGATCTGGAGGATCACGCTGGAATTAGGCTAGTTTGAACTAAAGCTAATTATTTTAATTCAATAGTAGCATTTTATTTGCAGCTATTCACACACACCTGCAGTGAGACACACATACCTGTTGAACAGGTGTATTTGGCATCGCTCCAGGATTCCGGCGCTTTACTGGAAAGTGTGTGAGCTCTGCCCGTAAACCGAGCCCAGTGGGCGGGGCCTGGGCGATCCTGCGCTGTGATTGGCTGCGCGTGATGTCAGCGCTTGGCCTCATTCTGGTTCAGAAGTTAAACTGGTAATTAACCCTCAGATCAACTCTAGACAATGATTAATCCAACCGCTTTCACTTTCCCAGAGTCCCAAACATCGATCCTCTCATCTAAAGCTGAAACGTTAATATTTCTGTGCAAAAGCAACTTTATAACCAAGAAAAGACGTTCGAATATCAGCGAGTTTCACGGTTTTGGTCGCCGCGTACTCTTATTGTTCTGATGACTGCACTATTATGAAATGTGTGACATGTGTAGGAGTGTCTTAACCGGCAGTGTGTGTGTTTATATTGTTGTGTTTCAGTGTAAACTTAAATTAATAACCTGTGACGCCTGTATTTAGTGTTATATGTCCACTGACGCACACACACACATTCTAACACACTCTCTGCACTGCGTTGTGTACTCGAGTAAACATGATAAGCAGGATTTTTAATTGTATTTAATTGCTTGCTCTAATATTACCCACATCGCTTTGTGTCAATTTAAGTTTGCAAACCTAAAAGTTACATAATTTTGACATTAAAGCTGAATTAATTTAGCTAGCGCTAACATGCTAATGCAAACGGTACACTACTTAAAATTAAATTAAAATATAAAACACTCATTTTCTTTTAGTTTAACCTTGATGTACTGAAATAACTTTAAAAGTGAGAATATATAAAATATTAATACAAACTATAATCATGTTTAAAAAACGATTAAATCAAAATAAATAAATAAAAGTTACAAAAACACTCAACAAATTGACTAAATCTTTAAAATTAACATTTTTATAGTAAAGTTCAACATGAATAAACGGATAGTAAACGTTAGTACAGTAACACTGATCAGGATTCAGCTTAATAATGTGCTAATGTGACATACTGTCTTATTAAAGTGTCCGTTTAGCACACGTGTTGTCTGCTAGCGGTATGCTAACTGGGACGTAGCGCTGTCTCACGTTCCGAGTGCATGTTGATTCGTCCTGGTGCATCATGGGAAGGGTAATCAACCAACATTCATATCTTAGACAAACAACGGTTTGATTGAAAACAACATCAGTGTGGCACCCAGCAGTGGATTACCCAGCATGCCCTGCTGCAGTGTTGACCGCGCTCTCACATGAACCATTAGCTTTTATCAGCGTGATAAAGCTTTACCGTAAGTAGCGTCTCTCTCTCTCACTACGCCCATGTTTACCGCTCTCTTCCACAGAAATCACTCCTGACTTTAATGGCTCAATATTAAAGTTCGAACTCGTGACCTTTGACCCGCTCGCGTCTGGATCCAGAGACGCTCAGAGGCTGAGCTGTGCTGAAGTGTTTTGCTAATCAACGAGTGTGTGTTTGGATGTAAACAGCTTACAGTCAGTGAGACGTATCAGAGAGCGATGTTAACACACACACACACACATTGACACACACTCACACACACACACTGACACACACTCATTGACACAAACTCACACGTCTCATTACTGGAACTGACCTCAATAACTTAACGACTCTGTAACTTTGTAACCCACACACACATTGACACACAAACACACTGACGCACACACACACACTAACACAAACACACACACACACACATTTAATTCAGTGTTCTGCAAAACTTCTAGTGTTTTTGGTCAGTCTGCTCAAGTAATGAAGTATGGTTGCTAGGTTGGCCTGAATGGTTGCTAGGGTGTTGCTATGTGGTTGCTAAGGTGTACAGATTTAAAAACCTGTAGGTTCTGTCAGAAATGAGGTTTAATGGGAACGTTAGATGTCGGTGACACTAGTTTGCATTAGTTACATGAGCTAAGAATGAACAACACTTCTACAGCATTTATTAATCTTAGTTCATATTAATTTCAACATTTACTAATACATTATTAAAATCAAAGGTTGTATTTGTTAGCTTTAGTTGCTGCACTGTGAACTAACATTAACGAAGATTAATAGATACTGTAACACATGCTGATTTCTGAATGAACATCTTGTGTGATCTGGGTCAGCGAGATCAACATCAGGGCCGTAAAACACACACACACTTCATGTTTACAGACACACACGTGAGGAAGAGCCTGGACACACACACACACACACACACACACACACACACACACACTCACTCACACACTCTCACTCACTCACTCACTCACTCACTCACTCACTCACACACACACACACACTCACTCACACACACACACTCACTCACTCACTCACTCACTCACTCACTCACACACACACACACAAACACACACACACACACGCACACACACGTCACACTGTTTGAGCGGCAAATCACTTTATTACCGTGAGATTAACAAAACATCCGAACAGATCAACATTATGAAGATGTGTGTGTGTGTGTGTGTGTGTGTGTGTGTGTGTGTGTGTGTGTGTGTGAGTGAGTGAGTGAGTGAGTGAGTGAGTGAGTGTGTGTGTGTGTGTGTGAGTGAGTGAGTGTGTGTGTGTGTGTGTGTGTGTGTGTGTGTGTGTGTGTGTGTGTGTGTGTGTGTGTGTGTGTGTGTGTGTGTGTGTGTGTGTGTAAATCGACACTTCTCTGTCTGACAGTTACATCATCATCATTTGTATTTATGCTAAATGACTGGATGCCACTCATTCAAATATTTTTTTTAATAAACAATGATATATATACTGTATATAATATAACAAATTCATAAAATATAAAAATATGTATTAAAACATTTTAAACACACACACACACACACACACACACACACACACACACACACACACACACACACACACACACACACATATATATATATATACACACAAAATATTCCAAATAACTAGATGCCAAAAATGATTTACATAATATGACATTTTTAAAATAAAATAACAAATAAAACTGTATATAATCAATATATGTAATGAATGTATGATATATATATATATATATATATATAGCTATATAATATTTTGATTAAATATATTTAAAATATGCTAAATAACTGGATGTCTCTTATTAAATTAATACACATACATGCAAAATAACTGGATGCCAATCTTTGAATTAAACGTAATAATCCTGCACGAAATGTGCAATTCACACTTTCACACACTCATGTTTTTAACACAAGTGTGAATACGCAGTGTGTGTTTTTCTCCGCAAACAGAGCCCGCGTCACGTGACTAATGGATAACTGGCCTGTGTCGATCGTGTCACTTCCAAAATATTGACCGGAAATTAAATTATTAACAAATAATCACAAACCAGATGCAATCTAGAGGCTTACGTTTGGATGAAAACACTGTCGAGTGTGTTCTCTAGGCGTGTGTGAGATAATAATGTGTGTGTGGGCCGCTGATCTACATGGATTTTACTTGGAAGTTGAAGGGGAGAAGGCGGGAAAATCCCTGCATACTTATGCAAATCAGCTGGATGAGATCATCGTGGGAGAGACAGGATGTAGGCGGAGCTTCGCGTCACATGGGCAACAGCAATAACGCATTACAGCGCGTGTGCATCAAAGTATAGTCTGAACTTCATATATAAAATAGGAAAAATCTCCAAAAATGCATTTATTTAATTCAAGCACTTCAAGCACTCTTGCTAGATTAAAACAAATGTTGTGATGATGTGATGACAGCATGAGTAAATAAAGGAAGACAGTCATTATGAATAAGTCATGAAACACAATAGAGGGAGAAATACCGAGGTAGTAAATCACTCAACAGATTGTCATTCAGTTTGACAAATTTGACACTTTTGTTGTTGTTGTTGTTAATGCCTTAATTAACTAGTTGATGTCACAAAGAAGATATTTTATTTGGGTACTGTTAGAGAAAATGTACATTTATGAATAAAATATTTTGCCAATACAATAAATACATTTCCTATATATTCTATTTTATAATTACAATGAAAAGAATAAGAAATTACATCACCCAATGTTAAATCAATGTCTAATTTTAGTTCATGATCACCGTCTCGATCCTGACCCGGTTAGTCACGTGACTGTGGCGTCTAACATTGTTTAAATTAATTATTTCAGTTACTGGACATCAATCATTCAGGAGAAACACCCAAACACACCAACAATCCTGCCAATATATATATATATATATACATTATGATTAAAAAAGATTTGTTCTTCTGGACTTTCTATTCATCAAAGAATCCTGAAATAAAAATGTAAATAACAGTTTTCAACACTTATAATATTCATAAATGTTTCTTGATCCTCATATTAGAGTGATTTCTGAAGGATCATGTGACACTGAAGACTGGAGTAATGATGCTGAGAATGACAGGAATAAATTACACTTAAAAATATATTACAATAGAAACCAGTTATTTTAAATTATCATAATATTTAACAATATCACTGTTTTTTTTTTCTTCTTCTTGTATTTTTAATCAAATAAATGCAGCTTTAGTGAGCAGAAGAGACTTTAAAACATTAAAAATCTTACAGATCCAAAACTTTTCACTGGTGTGTGTGTGTGTGTGTATATATACATGCTCCAGTTTCACTTGGCATAAACATCATAATCATAATCATCGTTCACACTGACCATCACACTTTCCAGAGAACTGTGGAAGAATGTTGCGTTGAAAAATAGAAACAAGACTCGACAGGAGTTTGAGAAATGCAGTGAACACACACACACACGCTCTTATCTGAAGCATGTCATTAATCATCTCCACACACACTCTCTGCAGTTTAACACACATCGCTTCTCTTCAGGGGTCGCGTACATCGGATCGGGAACGCTCCTTTCGGCAGCGCGAGGCCCGTTCACACCGAGGACTATAACGATAAAGATATAGTTCTAAATATCGTTATCGTAAATATATAAAGGAATAGCAGAGTTCACGCCACAACTATAATGATATCGTTAAATAAACTTTCAGAAAAAATTTTTCCAGCTGATGAACGATAAAAACATTGACAGCCAATCAGAATCCATCCTGCTTTAAAGAGCTCAAGAGTTTAAAGCGGCAAACGACAAAACTGCAGCGCTTATAATAAACAAATATCGTGGATTGGTGTAAACACTGATTGTTATCGTTATAGTTATCGTCCGCTGGTGTGGATGCTAATATAGTTATCGTTATAGTTATCGTCCGCTGGTGTGAACACTAATATAGTTATCGTTATAGTTATCGTCCGCTGGTGTGAACACTAATATAGTTATCGTTATAGTTATCGTCCGCTGGTGTGAACACTAATATAGTTATCGTTATAGTTATCGTCCGCTGGTGTGAACACTAATATAGTTATCGTTATAGTTATCGTCCGCTGGTGTGGACACTAAATGTAGTTATCGTTATAGTTATCGTCTGCTGGTGTGAACACTAATATAGTTATCGTTATAGTTATCGTCCGCTGGTGTGAACACTAATATAGTTATCGTTATAGTTATCGTCCGCTGGTGTGAACACTAATATAGTTATCGTTATAGTTATCGTCCGCTGGTGTGAACACTAATATAGTTATCGTTATAGTTATCGTCCGCTGGTGTGAACACTAATATAGTTATCGTTATAGTTATCGTCCGCTGGTGTGGACACTAAATGTAGTTATCGTTATAGTTATCGTCCGCTGGTGTGGACACTAATGTAGTTATCGTTATAGTTATCGTCCGCTGGTGTGGACGCTAATGTAGTTATCGTTATAGTTATCGTCCGCTGGTGTGGATGCTAATATAGTTATCGTTATAGTTATCGTCCGCTGGTGTGAACACTAATATAGTTATCGTTATAGTTATCGTCAGCTGGTGTGAACACTAATATAGTTATCGTTATAGTTATCGTCCGCCGTTGTGAACACTAAAATAGTTATCATTATAGTTATCGTCAGCTGGTGTGAACACTAATATAGTTATCGTTATAGTTATCGTCTGATGGTGTGAACACTAAAATAGTTATCGTTATAGTTATCGTCCGCCGGTGTAAACACTAATATAGTTATCATTATAGTTATCGTCCGCTGGTGTGAACACTAATATAGTTATCGTTATAGTTATAGTTATCGTCCGCTGGTGTGAACACTGATATAGTTATCGTTATAGTTATCGTCCGCTGGTGTGAACACTAATATAGTTATCGTTATAGTTATCGTCCGCTGGTGTGAACACTAATATAGTTATCGTTATAGTTATCGTCCGCTGGTGTGAACACTAATATAGTTATCGTTATAGTTATCGTCCGCTGGTGTGAACACTAATATAGTTATCGTCCGCTGGTGTGGACACTAATATAGTTATCGTTATAGTTATCGTCCGCTGGTGTGAACACTAATATAGTTATCGTTATAGTTATCGTCCGCTGGTGTGAACACTGATATAGTTATCGTTATAGTTATCGTCCGCTGGTGTGAACACTAATATAGTTATCGTTATAGTTATCGTCCGTTGGTGTGAACACTAATATAGTTATCGTTATAGTTATCGTCCGCTGGTGTGAACACTAATATAGTTATCGTTATAGTTATCGTCCGCTGGTGTGAACACTAATATAGTTATCGCTATAGTTATCGTCCGCTGGTGTGAACACTAATATAGTTATCGTCCGCTGGTGTGGACACTAATATAGTTATCGTTATAGTTATCGTCCGCTGGTGTGAACACTAATATAGTTATCGTTATAGTTATCGTCCGCTGGTGTGGAGCTAATATAGTTATCGTCCGCTGGTGTGGACACTAATATAGTTATCGTTATAGTTATCGTCCGCTGGTGTGAACACTAATATAGTTATCGTTATAGTTATCGTCCGCTGGTGTGAACACTGATATAGTTATCGTTATAGTTATCGTCCGCTGGTGTGAACACTAATATAGTTATCGTTATAGTTATCGTCCGTTGGTGTGAACACTAATATAGTTATCGTTATAGTTATCGTCCGCTGGTGTGAACACTAATATAGTTATCGTTATAGTTATCGTCCGCTGGTGTGAACACTAATATAGTTATCGCTATAGTTATCGTCCGCTGGTGTGAACACTAATATAGTTATCGTCCGCTGGTGTGGACACTAATATAGTTATCGTTATAGTTATCGTCCGCTGGTGTGAACACTAATATAGTTATCGTTATAGTTATCGTCCGCTGGTGTGGAGCTAATATAGTTATCGTCCGCTGGTGTGGACACTAATATAGTTATCGTTATAGTTATCGTCCGCTGGTGTGAACACTAATATAGTTATCGTTATAGTTATCGTCCGCTGGTGTGGAGCTAATAATAGTTGTTCTTGCTGTAAATGGGCCTTTAGAAAGCAACTATAAAGCATTTAAATGACAACATTTTGAAATGACGATGCATGCAATTGTAAGTGTTTTAAAAACGTATTTTCTTGGTTATGTGAACGTTAAGGGAACATTTCATTGTATCATTCTTCAAACATTATGGGAACGTTCTGAAACAAGTAGTAACATTTAAAAAACGTTAGATGAACGTCCAACTGAAACATATCAGAAAAGTTTTTGTGCTAGCATTTGGAGAATATTATTGAAGACCCGATAACTTTGAACAAATGTTCTATTAACGTTTCTGGAGGAATGTTTGTTCATAAGTCAAGTCACCTATATATATATATATATATATATATATATAGCAATACAGTACAGTACAATACAGATTGTATCAAAACAGCTTTACAGAGATAACAGGAAAATAATGCAACAAAGTTTGTTTCCAGAAGAAAATTGCGTCATCGTCCACCTGAAGTAAGGCAGATCAATACTATACATAACTTTGAGAGAACCTGTTAGCAGGGCAATGACTGTAAGTTTACACCTTTCTCTCGGGCACGGCTTCTCAAAAACATTCTTGACCTGAATAATTATTGTCGGTAATTTCAGTTTAGACAACAGCTCTTTTAGGAGTGTACAGAGAATGTTAGTCATGCTAGTCACGGTTCTAACTGACAATCCACCTGATGTTTACAGTGCGCATAGTTTTGTGTATTGTTTTAAAAATGAAAATATAACAGTGCGCACACCTGAAACACGCCTTGAAATGAGGTTATGTGATGCACATGTTATTGTAAGCAAGCGCTCATAATCTCTGGGTGACTGGTCATACACACTAAAAACATGACAATGGTGTTAAGATCCCAGAGTGAAACTTCTGTTTTAAGTAACTAGTGATCAAGTCATCTGAGATGGTTTGGTGGATTCTAGCGTAAAATAAACCCGACCAGATTAGCCGTCTCCAATAACCGTAATTCCAGTGTAGTTTAAAGAGTTTTCGAGCTCATGAAAACTCTTTTCTGAGTGTTTTGTGCAGCTCTCACAGGTATTAAATGGTGTTTTATTTCAGACACATGAGATTTTCCAATTCAAACACTATTTACTGCTTTGAATTGGGACGACGGTTCTCTTGCTCGCTTGCCTCAGCTACATCTATTTGCATGTGGGTCCAAAATTCAAATGCAATGTGGCGTATATATGTGTGTATTTGAATGCCGGACATCTAAAAAACAGTCGCATTGTGCTCTAAAATGCAAAACTAAACCTGCTATGAAAAATGCGATTCAGTTCAAGCTAAGGTCGACTGCATCAAATGCGTCGTTTGGAAATTCTAGGCGTGAAAACCAAACCATAACACAAAAATTGGCATTTAGACTCATGTGTTTTTATTTTACAGTTTAAAGTCATCCTAAACATGTGCACAGTTAAATCACGTTTAAAACCGAGCGGCAATGTATTAAATAGCCGAATATTTTTTAAGTTTGCACGATTTGAAATGCCAAAAAAAGTCTAGTTTTGATAATGGAGACAGTCTTAGGTTTGTTAGTGGTGGTTAATGTGATTCTCTACACCTGTTTGAACTGCTTTTATACGTGCACTAAAAATCACCTGATTCAAACACATTTTTTTAGACTTCAAACGTCATGAAGATACGTGATGTTTTGGATATATTTTGGAGCCTCGCAGTAAAAAAAAACCTGCTGAATCATATGGCATGTGAGATCTTGATTTGCACTGATATTTGACCCGCATTTTTAACATGTTTATGCTGGACGGTTGAGACGCACAATAACTCAAGTAGCGTTTGTCTGTGCGAGCTGATGCATATATTCGTGTTGAAATTTATACAGAAGTGTCTCATTTCAACACACCTGTGATCTCTGATAACAAGACTTGAGCAAATATAAAGTAAATGTTGAAATAAGTTTGAGTGCAACGTAGTTAAAGAGGGTGAGGCACCAACTACAAGATAAACGCATCAAAAGAGAGTTTTCATTAGAAATTTTATTTTAGAAAAAGCTCATACAAAAGAAACAGCAAATATATGCCATACATAATAGTTATAGTATACAATCTGCGAGGGAATCCTCATACACATTATCCAGTGACTTAACAAATCACATAAAAAAATTGAGCAGAATCTTCAGTGATATATCTGATTTGCACTAGATTGACAAGTATTATGAAGAATATATTGTCCTTTTTACATACATGTGTGTACACAGCAAATGTGAACGTTACAAAACTTCAAACCACCGTCATGTTCTTCGGTCAGTCTACTCTGACAAACAGTTACGCATGAAACTTCATTTCCCAATACCAAAGAGGCTTTACAAAGCTTTACATTCTCTCACAGTTCAACCATTGTGTAGAACATGTGTTTACAGAGTCTTTAAGTGGTGTAGCGATACCATCTGATCCAGGCCACGCCCGCGTGCCAATCCAACCAGACAAGCCCCACTATACAATTTTTACCGGTTCATAAAACCTACTTTAGCCAAAACACTGGCTTACAGTTTCTGTGAAACCTTTTCCCTCTGGGAAGAGTGTGTTTCTAAAGCGAGGATCTTCAATCTTCAAGCCCATTAAGCCTGAGACCAAAACCTCTACGTTTGACTAGAAGCGACTCTCTCTTTAGTATCCGGTCTCCTCCACTCTCCAACCGGTGGAGTTCTTCCCGAACTTGTAGACGAGCCTACGTCCATCAACCCTCTCCAGAATCTCTCGCTTGTAGTAATACCTGTAGGAAAGAGCAAGAGTTTCAATTATTCCTCGATCCCAGACACAGAGACAAATCCCACCCTCCCCGAAACCCTTGATCCCAGGATTGAGTCCTTTACCTCATGGCTCTACTGAGCTTCTCGTACGTCATGCTGCTGTTCTTCTTCTTCTGCCCCCAAAGCTGAGCAACGGCTTCGGACTTGAGGAACTTGAATACGCCATCCCTTCTGTCCTCCCACTTCATCAGACCCTGGTTCTGCTCCGGATGAATCAGGATATCTCGGATAAACTCCCAAAGGTGGGTTCCTCTTGGAGCTGCAATTAAAGTCTTGTTAGACTCTTCTTACACTTGATCTCTGCATCAGGTCCCAGCAAGCAATATTGCGTTTAAAAGAAGTCTAAAAGCCGCCCCAACATGTTTGGATGGCTATTAGACGTCTGTTAAATGCAAAATTGCTTGCTGGGGTACGTCTTTAAATAGAGTTCTGCGTACTTACCATGTTTGCTCTTTTTGGACTGAATGAAGTGTTCGTATCCCTCATTATCCCTGGGCTTTGGAGGGCGTCCTCTACCTCTCTTCTGGTTCTTTCCAGGCTCTTGTTTTACAGTGACCTCTGTGGAAAAGGAAGCATTCAAATGTTAGACAACTACCTCTTGGATCATTCAGGGTTCTGTCACTTCATCATCCCAGCTATCGATGGCTCCTCGAGAACCACCTTCCTGCAGAGTTTAGAGTTTAGTTTCAACCTGTCTTTAACTGTCAGGTAATCCCGAAGACCTTGATTAGCTGGTTCAGGTGTGTTTGACTAGCCTCTGCAGGTTGATAGGCCTTGAGGAGCGAGGTTGAGCTTCGAAGGAACTTACTTGAGCTAACGGAGAAAGGTATCTCTGAGTATTCAGGGTCTGAATCGCTGCTGCTGCTGGACTCGGGGGAGCTCGGGTTCAGGAAGCTGCCTGAAAAGGACGAAAACAAAGAGTTTAGACTTCAGGATGTTCTTTGAAAGAGTTAATTGTTCATGCGAGTTTAGTGGAGATGCGTACCTGCGTGGGAACTCTGGAAACTCTCGGTTAGGGAGTCATATCCGTGATCGCTCTCTGGAGTCAGCTGGTTGGTGTACTCATCGAAGTAACTGTATTTTGTCTCTGAATTGTCTGCGGAAACAGAATTACTTTATTATTTCCAGTTCGGGCAAGTTGGTACTGCTCACTATGGATTGGGTTTAAAGGTCAGAAAGTGGACTCACCAGTTGGGATTGAGGTTTGGACCACCACGGTTTCCAGCAGAGGTCCGAGGTTTGGTCCATGCATGAAGGGAAACTGGTCATGAAGGATGTTTTCCAGTATATCTAATTCAGATTCACTTAGAACGGTGTTGTCAGACAAGTCATTAGCTGTAGATACAAGCAAATCAAGGGTGTTAATGCATTCCCAAGGGGTACAACTTCCAAAAAAAAGGGTTCGGTTAAACAAGTCACTCACCATGTCTGGCTTTTAGGTTCTCTAGATTCTGGTGAAGCCGTTCACCAAACCTCTGTCCAAACATGCCCATCAATGTTTCTTTAGACATGGCGCACAATGTGAGCCCATCCATGTCGCAGTAGCTCATATTCAGCCGACTTGCATCAAACCGGCCCTCCTCCACGTGAAAGCCGATCCACTCCAGAACATTCTGCCTTGTCCACATTTGCGGGTTGACCTGGTCCCAGGGGCCTGCCGGAGAACAGGTTTAAAAGTACGTTTAGATTCATTCACACCTGCACAGGTGATTCGGTCACAGATCTAACAATAGAAGAACACTGTCTCCAGGGTTTGGCGCTTCTGTTGTGTGTTTAACTATCTGTAGTGTTGACACCCCCCCGTAGGGTTTTTGATCACAGTGTCAACACTGCCGAAAGCCCGTAAAGAAAGCATTCCTGCGCGCCAAGTTAAACATTGCCCGGGTTAATGATTTTAAGAGTCAGAAACTGAAGTCAGACAGCAGGGAGGAGAGATTATCGGCATGTCTGGGCTTTGGTTGAGTGATGGGAAGCATCCCGTAACATTAGTCAAGTCAAGTCACCTTCATTTATACAGCGCTTTTAACAATATGGACTGTTTCAAAACAGCTTTACAGTGACAATAGGAGATTACAGTAACAGAGGCTTTACAGCAGCTCTAGGATAAAGGTATTGTCCAGCTAAAGTTAGTTTCGATTGATTCACTTCCGTTGCAAAGATCATTAGTTATTAACTTAGAATAGGGATGTCAAGAACTTACCCATTGTGTTGCTGTTGTTGAAGTTGATCTCTGAGAGATGTGGTGTTCTGGTCATGCACAACAAGTGGTGTTGCGGCTCCGGGTACAAGTTGGCATTCGCGTTGTTGAGAATTAGACTGAGTTCGCTTGACGCCATTGTGAATTCTGCAAGATACAAAAAAATACAGATGTAACTTCATCCCGAACCGTGCAAAAATACAGTAGTCAACATTTGAAGTGAATCAAAACCTTTCATCAAACGTTATACATGAATTTTGAACAATACCCGTTCTTGTCTTCTTGAATTCAAAATTGCTTGTAACTTTTCAAAGGCAAGGTTACCTGTTGTGTTAGCCAGATGTAAGTTTGGTTTCCAGATAAAATCCCAGTGTAAGTGTTGGTTAAGGAATAATCCAGTCGCCTGTGTGTGTGTGTGTTCTGCTCAGTGTTGAGAGGATCTGAAGGGTTTGTGATGCACCTGCCGCCTCTAATATGCATTTATAGTGAGCTGGAGAGGCGTGTCCAGGTGAGCATGTTCTCCTGGGAGGGGGAATTCCAGCGAATATCTCTCTCCCTTTCTCGCTCGGCCACTCAACCCTTTTTCCTGACAATAGCTTTTCAGACCTTGATACATGAACTTGAAACATGACAGGGCAGCTAACATGCATTCAGAGATAAACGGGAGCAAATAATGTGTCGCTGGCACTCTTTACATGGCAATTCACACTCACACACACTCATACACTTACTCACTCACACACACTCATACACTTACTCACTCACACACACTCATACACTTACTCACTCACACACACACACTCATAAACACACACTCACTCATTCACACTCATAAACACACACTCACTCATCCACACAGACAGACACACTCATTCATTCACACTCACTCACACTCACTCATAAACACACACTCATAAACACACACTCACTCATACACACAGACAGAACACACACTCACTCATTCACACTCATAAACACTCACTCACTCATTCACACAGACATACGCACACACACACACACACACTCTCTCTCTCTCTCTCTCTCTCACACACACACACACACACACACACACTCTCTCTCTCTCACACACACACACACACACACTCTCTACTAGACCTGGAGGGATGAAGTCATTTCTGTCAATATTTACCGTCGCTGTATGTGTGTAACTTTATAACAGGTTTCGGTTTGCTGCAGGACTGGCTGGAGTGTGTGTGTGTGTGTGTGTTTGCTCTGTGTCTCGCACACGGCTGAGTGCTTTAGTAGTAGATGTAGGTGATGGTAAACACTGTTCTCTTGTTGTGGGTGAAGATCATGATGGCAGCGAGTGATGTTGTCTGAAGCAAATCATGTCTTTGTTCCATTTTTTTTTTTTTACTATGGTTCTGAGAATAAAACACACCATATATGAATGGTTATCATGTGCATGTTTGCACTTTTGTCTTTCCATTTTGACTCAATCCGTCACTAAAAATAGCAGTTGATCATGTGATGTATGTGATCCATATTTAGGTCTTTCCATCGCATTCCCCTCCTCTCATCTCTGCAGGCCTTTCCGTGTCGTCGACGTCACATGATGGAGAAACGAGGTCTTGGAATGCAAGTGAACGAGTTTGAGTGAATATGAATGAGCGGAGGCGTCTGTCACGTACACCTACACCTCTCTCTCCCTCTCTCTCTCTCTTTCTCTCTCTCTCCCTGTCTCTATCTCTCTCTCTCTCTCTCTCTCTCTCTCTCTCTCTCTCCCTCCCTCTCTTTCTCTCTCTCTCCCTGTCTCTATCTCTCTCTCTCCCTCTCTCTCTCTCTCTCCCTCTCTCTCTCTCTCTCTCCCTCTCTCTCTCTCTCTCTCTCCCTCTATCTCTCTCTCCCTCTATCTCTCTCTCTCTCTCTCTCTCTCTTTCCCTCTATCTCTCTCTCTCCCTCTCTCTCTCCCTCCCTCTCTCTCTCCCTCTATCTCTCTCTCTCTATCTATCTCTCTCTCCCTCTCTATCTCTCCCTCTATCTCTCTCTCTCCCTCTCTCTCCCTCTATCTCTCTCTCTCTATCTATCTCTCTCTCCCTCTCTCCCTCTATCTCTCTCTCTCTATCTATCTCTCTCTCCCTCTCTATCTCTCTCTCTCTCTCTCCCTCTATCTCTCTCTCTCCCTCTATCTCTCTCTCTCTCTCCCTCTCTCTCTCCCTCTATCTCTCTCTCCCTCTCTCTCTCCCTCTCTCTCTCTCTCTCTCTCTCTCTCTCTCTCTCTCTCTCTCTCTCTCTCTCTCTCTCTCTCTCACTTCCGGTGCGATTGGTGAGTGAGTGTGTGCGGAGCGGTGTGAGCGTGGTGCAGACTGATGTGAGTGAAGTTTTCTTTTTTCTCTCTCTTCTTTTTCTGCTTATTTTTCTTTATTTTATTAGTTTTGTTTTTTTTTGTTTTTGTTTTTGATGGTTGGTTGTTATTAGGTTTTTGTTAGTCTAGTTTGAGGGCCGTGTGTGATCCGTTTTTTGGAGGCATGTCGGCCCGTCAAACGCAGGGTTTGAGTTCACTCACGAGACGCCATGCGATTAAGGTGGCGTCGGCGGTGAGCGTTGAAGAATGTTGCTTGGCCATTGGGGAAGTGGTGGGTCACGCGAGCGTTTTGTCCGCTTCCCGAATGAACAATGCAACAGTGGTTTTTCTGGATAGTGTGGACAAAGCAAATGAGTTGGTTGAACGAGGAATTGTCATTGATGGTGAATTCATTTCAATTCTCCCTCTTTCCTTACCAGCGAAAAAGGTTATATTATCTAATGTGCCACCTTTTGTCAGTGATGGTTTTCTAACGGAGGCTTTGACACGTTACGGAAAGTTGGTGTCTGCAATAAAAAAGATTCCGATTAGTAGCGACTCGCCTTTATTGAAACATATTGTTTCTTTTAGGCGGTTTGTGTACATGGTTATTCCGGACGATGCAGATTTAGATCTTACACTGAATTTTCGAAGTGACGATTTTAACTATGCTATTTACGTCACGACTGGAAAAGTCAAATGCTTTGGATGTGGTAATACAGGGCATTTAATTCGGAATTGTCCCAACAAAAATACTGAGGGAGAAAAAGGGGGAAAAAATGGAACAGTTGAACTTGAAGAAAAGGATGGAAAGGAGTCTGAGGCGGAAGCGCAGGTAATAGGCTTGGCTTTGGAAAATAATAATGTTGTAGATCGCACGTTAGAATTTGAGGCTGAACCAGTTCCTTCTCAGATTGAGCAAGGGAATAGTAATCCTAATGTTCTACCTACTACAGTAAATGATTCAAGCGTCTTAGACACGGTGGCTTCCTCTTCAGAAGGTAAAGAGGAAGGTGCAAATGATGATGAGATTAGGGTAGCTTGTGAAGGTGCACAGTTACTTTCGGAACAAGAGCAATTTTTTTTCAAGACTCCCCAAAAAAGAAAAATGGAAAATAAGTTGTTAGACGCTAAAGTAAGTAAGACCGTTGGTCTACAAAATGAGGAAATGCAAGATACGGAAAGTGACAGTGACTCGTCAGAATGCAGTATGAGTTTTTCACAAGGTGAAACTAACGTTACTGATCGAAGTTATGGTCTTGAGGACATAAAATTGTTCCTCAGGGCAACAAAAAATAAAAGGGGTGTAAAAATAAAAGAATTTTTTCCTGACTTGAAACAATTTGCTGATCAAGCAAAAAGTGGGATGGCTAGTGATTCCTTTACCAACAAAGAAGTATATAGGTTGAAGAAAATTGTGAGAAACATAAACAGCACCCTTGAAAATGATGCGGTTTAAGATGAAGAAAAATAATTTCTTTTTTTGTGGTAAATTGAGGTTGTTCTTTTTCTTTTTCTTCATTATGAGTGAAGTACATATTGCGTCTATGAATGTTAATGGGGCAAGGAATCCTAAAAAAAGAGCACAGATTTTTGAAGAAATGGTACAGAAAAACATAGATATAGCTTTTTTACAAGAAACTCATAGTAGTATAGATAATGTGGTTGACTGGATGAAGGAATTTAATGGTATATCTGTATTAAGTCATTATTCAAATGTGAGTGGTGGAGTTGCTATTCTTTTTAGTAAAAATTTTAAACCGATCTCGTATGATGTAGATGAAATTATGAAAGGTAGATTGTTAAAAGTCAGAGCTATTTATGAAACTTTTGTATTTGTTTTTATTTGTGTTTATACTCCAACAGCACCTATAGAAAGGTTACTGTTTTTAGATACTCTTTGTTCAACGCTTGAAAACTGCTGTACTGAAGATTTTCTATTTGTGGGTGGTGATTTTAATTGCACTGAACTTGATATAGACCGTAATCATGTTGAACCTCATATGGCTTCGCGCAAACGTTTAATTCATTTGATTGAGAAATTTGATTTATGTGACATTTGGAGAACTATGAATGATAATGAAAAGCAATATACATGGGCTCATGTACGCGATAATCATATATCATTGGCTAGGTTAGATAGATTTTATATTTTTAAACATCATTTGAATGTGTTTAACAAATGTTTTATCACACCTTTGTCTTTTACTGATCATCAAATGGTCAGTTGTAAATTTATTTTAAATTCAGTGAAATCTAAGAGTGCATATTGGCATTTTAATACAAGTCTTTTAAATGATAAATTATTTACTGAATCATTTAAATTTTTTTGGAAGGTTTTTAAAGAAGATAAATCTTCTTTTAAATCTATACAACAATGGTGGGATTATGGCAAGGTGCAAATAAAACAATTCACACAACAATATACTCAAAATGTCACAAAAGAATTGAATCGTTCTTTAATAATGCTTGAAAAAGATTTGATGGATTTACAAAAGTTGTCTCAGACCTCAAGTGATAGTAATTTTATGGAAACCTTTTTAAAGAAAAAAACTGAACTTAAAGAGCTATTAGAACATAAAGCACAAGGAGCATTAGTTCGTGCTCATTTTCTAAATATTGATCAAATGGATGCGCCTTCCAAATATTTCTTTGGTCATGAAAAAAAAAATGGGCAGAAACGTTTAATTCATGCTCTGCGTTCTGAGGATGGTATTTTGTTATCCAATCCCAGACAGATGCGTGAGATAACAAGACAGTTCTATCAGTCCCTGTACAGAAGTGAACTTGAGCCGGAAAAGGAGGGAAAATGCCCTTTCTTGGAGGATCTACCTAAGATATCAGAAGAGTCCAATGAAGAACTGGAATGTGGCCTAACTCTGGGAGAGCTGTATAAAGCACTTCATGATATGGAGTCTGGGAAAGCTCCGGGAGTAGATGGGCTTCCAGTGGACTTCTTCAAAGCTTTCTGGTCGGAGTTGGGAGTTGACATGCTAGAGGTGTTCAATGACAGCTTGCTAAAGGGTCGGCTGCCTTTGAGCTGCCGAAGGGCAGTGGTCACTCTCCTTCCGAAAAAAGGAGATCTTACTGAAATCAAGAACTGGAGGCCGGTATCACTTCTGTGCAGTGATTATAAGTTACTGTCTAAAACTTTAGCTAATAGATTGACTAAAGTAATGGGACAGGTGATTCATCTAGATCAATCTTACTGTATACCAAACAGGTCAATCTTTGACAATATTTCTTTAATTAGAGATATTATACAGGTTTCCAAATTATTTAATATCAATTGTGGTTTGTTGTCTTTAGACCAAGAGAAAGCTTTCGACCGGGTTGAGCATGCTTATTTATGGGACGTTTTAAAGGCTTTTGGTTTTAATGAGAAGTTTTCAAACATGATTAAAATTCTTTATGGTGACATTGAGAGTGTAATTAAGTTTAATGGTGGCTTATGTGCTCCATTCGAGGTCAGTAGAGGTATTAGACAAGGTTGTTCATTATCTGGAATGCTATATTCTCTTGCTATTGAACCACTTCTACAAACAATCAGGAAGAATTTAGATGGTTTAAGGGTACCATTGTGTGATGTTAAGTTCTGTATATCAGCTTATGCTGACGACCTAATAATAATGATTAATAAACAAAGTGATATTCATGTTTTATTTACATTGATTGAAGACTTTGGAAAATGGTCCTCAGCAAAAGTAAATTGGAAAAAAAGTGAGGCATTTCTACTGGGGGACTGGAATGATAAGAAACCAATTCTTCCTGAAGGTCTGTGTTGGAATAGGTGGGGTTTGAAATATCTTGGAGTTTTTTTAGGAGATGATAATGTCATTCAAAAAAATTGGGATGGGTTATTACAAAAAGTGAAAGGTCGTCTAGACAAATGGAAGTGGATTCTACCCAACTTGTCTTATAGGGGAAGAACACTTATTGTAAATAATTTGGTTGCTTCACTTTTATGGCACAGATTGGTTTGTATTGATCCTCCATCAAAATTGATGGCTGAAATTCAAGCGGTTTTTGTTGATTTTTTTTGGGACAAGCTTCATTGGGTTCCGCAGAGTATTTTATTTTTGCCCAAAGAAGAGGGGGGCCAAGGATTGGTACATCTCCAGAGCAGGATTGCAGCTTTTCGGCTGCATTTTCTTCAAAGACTTCTTGATGGACCGATGAATGTCAGTTGGAGGGCGATCAGTGGTGTTTTATTAAGGACTGTTGGAAACCTTGGAATGGATAAATCTCTTTTTTTAATGGACCCGAAGTGCTTGGATCTTTCGAAATTGTCATCATTTTATCAGCAGCTTTTCAAGATCTGGAGTTTTTTTCATATTCAAAGGACTGAAAATTTTCATTCCATTTACTGGTTGCTTAATGAACCCTTGATTTGTAATGCAAGACTGGATCTGTCTGCATCCAATTTTTTACCAGGATTTAATAAGACTTTACAAAACTCAGGAATTTTTGTTTTAAAACATTTAATGGGTTTAACTGGACCTCATTTTAAGAATGTAGAAGCTGCCACTGTAAAATTGGGAATCAGATCTGTTCGTTCAGTAACTCGATTTGTGAATAAGTTAAAAGAATGCTTTACGGATGAAGAAACAATGATGTTAGAGGATTTCTTTTCAGGGACTTGTGTCACTGACAGTGAAGATCTTTTTCCTTGTTTGTTGATTCAACCAAATGTTGAAGAATATTCTGGGTGTTTCTTTCAACAAAATAGGTTCTCATCTGTTGATTTTTTCTCATGTGGGCGGAAAGAGTTGTATAGAATGTGTGTGCTCTTTCTCAACAAAAAGACACTTGATAAGAGAGTTGATACTCCTTGGCGTTCGGTCTTAAAAATAGGTGATGAGGTAAGACCCGAGTGGAGAGTTTTGTACAAGCCACCATTATCGAAAAGAACAGGGGACTTGCAGTGGAGAATCCTGCATGGGGCAATTGCGGTGAATTCTTTTGTTTCAATTTTGGATTCAAAGAATGACTCAGGTTGCCCTTTTTGTTCTCAAAAAGAGACTGTGTTTCATGCATTTATGCAATGCATCAGACTAAAAAAATTGCTTGTAATGGTGAAAGAGTTGTGCAATAAGTTTAACGAGCATTGTTGTCATGAAACTTTATTTTTGGTTTTAAATATACACAGACAAAGCGTGTTACGTTTCAGTTGTTGAATTTTATTCTTGGGCAAGCGAAAATGGCGATTTATATGAGTAGAAAAAGCAAAATAGAACAAAAAAGCAATGATGATGTTATTATTGTTTTTAAGTCTCTAATTAGAGCAAGAATTTTGATAGATTTCAGATTTTACAGAGCTATGTGTGATCTTGATACTTTTGTTTTGAAATGGTGTGTTTGTGATGTTTTGTGTAAAATTGTCGATGATGATTTAGTATTGTGTTTTTAATTTTTCTGTTGTAAGTTAATTGTGAGGTGATTTTGTAAATAAAGTTTTTTTCAAAATCAAAAATCTATCTCTCTCTCTCTATCTATCTCTCTCTCCCTCTCTCCCTCTATCTCTCTCTCTCTATCTATCTATCTCTCTCTCCCTCTCTATCTCTCTCTCTCTCTCTCTCCCTCTATCTCTCTCTCTCCCTCTATCTCTCTCTCTCTCTCCCTCTCTCTCTCTCTCTCCCTCTATCTCTCTCTCCCTCTCTCTCTCCCTCTCTCTCTCTCCCTCTCTCTCTCTCTCTCTCCCTCTATCTCTCTCTCTATCTCTCTCTCTCTATCTCCCTCTCTCTCTCCCTCTCTCTCTCTCTCCCTCTATCTCTCTCTCTCTCTCTCTCTCTCTCTCTCTCTCTCTCTCTCTCTCTCCCTCTATCTCTCTCTCTCTCCCTCTATCTCTCTCTACCTCTCTCTCTCCCTCTATCTCTCTCTCTCTCTCTCTCTCTCTGTCATCCATCAGTCATCAATGTCCTTTCAGCTTTTTTAAGAGCTTCTCACTTTTTAAACAAGATCCTCACTGATATAACTATAATGTTTTGGATCGGTAAGATTTTTTTATGTTTTTAAAAGAAGCTGCTCACCAAAGCTACATTTATTTTATTAAAAATACAGTAAAAACAGTGAAATATTATTCTAATGTAAATCAGCTGTTCTCTATGTGAATATACAGTAAAGTGTAATTTATTCCTGTTATTTCCAGCATCATTACTCCAGTCTTCAGTGTCACATGATCCTTCAGAAATCACTCTAATATGAGGATCTGATGCTCAAGAAACAGTTATGATTATTATCAGTGTTCAGTTATTTAAATGGTAAAGTTATTTAAAAAAAAATCAGGATTCTTTGATGAATAGGAAGTTTAAAAGAACAGCATTTATCTGAAACAGAAGCTTTTGTAACATTAAACACTAGCGTTCAACAGTTTGGGGTCAGTAAGAATTCTTATTTTATTTTTTGGGGGGGAAATAAATAAAAGAAATCAATACATCATGTGACACTGAAGACTGGAGTAATGATGCTGAAAACTCAGCTTTGATCACAGGAATAAATTACACTTTACTATATATTCACATACAAAACAGTTGATTTACATAAGAATAATATTACACAATATTACTATTTTTTGTGTATTTTTAATCAAATAAACGCAGCCTTGGTGAGCAGAAGAGACTTCTTCTAAAAACATTAGGAATCCTATGGATTAAAACTCTTGGCTGGTAGTGTGTGTCGGTCCGGTTCTTCCAGAGAAAACTTGCAGCTGCAAATGTGATCCAATAAAAAAATGCTCTTTGTTTTCAGACTTAAGATGTTAATGATTTCTACAGAAGGCGAGATAAGATCATAACTAAATAATCACCGGTGTGGATCAGAGAGAGAAACAGTATTAGATCTGCATTACAAAGGTCATGTTTTAAAAGGTCACATTTAACGCATGTATTTAAATTAATCTCCTGAGGTCATCATGCTCAGGCTATACTTTATTGACAAAAAAAGACAAGTAAAAAAAAAGAAAGAAAAAAAAGATGATTCATAAATGGTCTGAAGCCATTATGATTAACTTCAAATATAAATATGATGCACTGCAGATTACATTATGCTTTATTTCCACATTTTTGTCCACAAAGGGTTCGGTTTGGGTTGTTATTCTGATAATCTTAAAGTAAAATCATTGGGAAGTCCCTGTGTCGGTGTGTCGAGCTCAGCTTGGGGTCTGAGCTGTTATATATTCACCACATCTAGTTCAACATGAAGGTCAGTGTGACGGAGAGCAATTCCTTCTGTTATTAACTCGGTTAGTTAAGGTTAAAGTTTCACACACTCAAACTCCATCAGTGTGAAACTCCTGCCACCATCTGGACACATCCGGGAACTACAACAACAAAAAGTACCATCAGGATATTTTGGACATTTTCCTTGGTATTTTTTCACTTACAAAAAACTTTTTTTTTTTACATTAGCGTGATATTATTGGAAATACCCTGGAATGCCATGCAAATACCATGGTTCATGATTTTGGGTATCAATGTAGGCCTATAGATCAGGGGATTTAGATGTCACTGACTCCCTTATGATCATCATTCTCATGCGAGGAACCAGCAAACTAAAATTCCAAAGGTAGCGTTTTTCCCTGTGATTACCCAATTTATAGGCTATTGTGAAACATAAATAAGCGTAAAATATTAGCCTATTTAGAAAATGTTTTAAGTGTTTTTCTAGTCAACACATTTAAATGATTATATTCCATTTTACACAAACACACACCACAGATATGAGCATGAGAACGGTTACCTGAGGTAAAATCGCTAACTCGCGGCTAGCGATAAGACTCCGTATATTGATTGAATTATTTCTGGCGTTCCCACTGCTTTTATCCACTTAAGTCACATCATATAGGCTAGGCTACGTTTGTGTTTCACATTATAGCCTAACTATTTCGAAGCTGCTTTACAGAAAATTATGCCCTAAAAGTGAACAAGATAGCGATCTCGTCTGTCGTCGTCGACACTTTCTTCACCAGGAGCGTGTCTGGTTTACAACAGCACACTGCCTCTGTTTAATGCCGTTTTTCATCACCTCAGGAGAAGAGAATGACAGCTTTTAAAAAGAATGATTGACAGTTTACCAGGTAAAGCGCGCGACTCACGCCTCACGTATGTAAATTGCTACGGTTGGCGTCGTTTCCGTCAGTTAAACGCTTTTAGAGAAGCACTACTATATTACGATTAGCTATACTTCTGTTCCAGATACAGCCAATGAAAACAGCGAGTCTTATGCAGAGTTCCTTCTCAAGGTAATTTAACTTGTTTCAAGTTAAAAAGTTAAAAAATATTTAAATGCGAGGTTTGGTCCTGATTTTGTTCGTAATGATGCTACATGTTATATATATATAAAAATAAAGAAAACTCAGCTCCACCTCATAAACCTTTTTGTTTAGTTCTAACTTAATTTACTAAAATAACAAAAACTGAATTAAAAACAATATATAGACATATAAAAATAAAAAATAAAAAAAAATACTAAAATGTCAAAGTCTCAATGATAACCTAAAATAACCCTGACCCAAGGCAAAGTTAATGCTTTCGAACGTAAGTCTCTTTAGCAGTGAATGTACAAAATCTCTTTCTAGAGGCACAAAATCTCTTTCTCGGACCTTTACCATGGCTGTTCCCTGTTGGTGGAATGATCTGCCTAACTCAACCAGAGCTTCTGAGTCAGTAGCCACTTTCAAGAAACTGCTGAAGACATATCTTTTTCGGCAGCACTTGATTCAGTAGAATTAACACTTTCTCTTCTCTTCTATTCTATATTAAAAAAATTTTTTTTTTTTTTTAAAAAGCACTAAAATTAAACTGAGAGGGGTTATAGCAGTGGCGTAGGTTTGATTTTGAAATTGGTGGGGACGGGGACATCAATATATAACTATATTTTAAGTTTTGATCGAAATTATTGCTAGGGATATATCAGTGTCACTGGATATTGGTAGGGACACGTCCCTAGCGTCCCTACTAAATTCTACGCCCCTGGGTTATAGCACTTACGTATTGTTGTCCTACTGTTAGCTTCAGTGCTTCTATTGTTCTCATTTGTAAGTCGCTTTGGATAAAAGCGTCTGCTAAATGAATAAATGTAAATGTAATGTTTGAGCGATAAAAGATTCCTGATGTTGTTTTGCACCTCAGACAGATGTTATCGGACAGATCATATTTGTATCAGTTGACTCGTTCGTTGTGAGTTACACTACTAGTGTATATTTTCAGTGCAGCTAATATCACAGCGAACGTTCTGTCAAGGTTCTCTCAAAGCAAACGTTCCAGTAACGTTAATAGAACGTTAGTTCAAACTTATCTGGTCTTTAATAATGTTCTCAAAACATCAGCACAAAAACATTATTTATAGCCTATATCGTTCATGGAGCGTTTTTACCTCAAAGTTTCAGTTGGACGTTCGTCTAACTTTAAAAAAAAAAATGTTACTACTTGTTTCAGAACGTTCAGAGAACATTCAAAAGTAATATTACCATAATGTTTGAAGAATGATACAATAGTTTGTTGCATAACTAAAAAAAAAACATTAATATTTTGAACATTCAGGTAACATTCAGAAATAATGTTTCCATAACTTAATGGGAACACAAGCAAAAGTTCTTAGAACTTATTTTTGTTATATTTGAGCTTCTTCTTTGCTTATATTGGAGCTCTGGATAATAATCAACCAACTTCATAATGCTTTTACTTCACTATGCGCTGCACAACAACAACACAATTCTGTCTGATATCCCAGAAAGAAGTGTCCAACTTTTGATGATATGCTGTGTAAGATTTCGTTTATCTATCATCTCTATGGCCAGGAGGTCTTTTAATAGTACAGACCGACAGCTGCACACACACACACTAGTGCTGTTATAAATACTGAGGTGTGTGTGTGTGTTTAGTTTCAAAGATGGCCGACAGAAAGAGCAGCAGTGGCGTCGGCTCTCGTCAGACCGTAAAGAGGAAAGAGAGAGCAGAAAATGAGGCAAAGAAAGAGGAGAAACCCCCTAAAGAAGGAGAGAAGCCTGAGGTGAATGGAAAGAAGGAGGCGGTGGAGAACGGAGAGGCCGGTGCCGGTGTGGAGAACGGAGGGAACGGAGAGAAACCGGAGCCGATGGAGCTGCCGCCGTTCGAGATCATCACCGGGTGAGTCTGAAAACCCTCGCCCGAACATTAGACGAGGAGAAAACAACATGTACGTCCCAGACCCACAGCAGGAGATGTTTAGCAGCAGGTACGACCTTGGCTTGTGCAAAGACAGAAAACATCTTTATTGGTTCTTTATTGGCATCGATGGTTCCATGAAGAATCCATAGAGCTGTTCCATTGCACAAAAGGTTCTTCAGATTATTAAAGTGTTCTTCACACTTTTAGATTTTTTTTTTCTTTTTAAGAACTTATCACTGAAAGTTCCAAAATGGTTTTTTTGATGAAGCACCATTTTTGGTTCCCAATGCTTCTATAGCATCAAAAAAAAATACTTTTGGAACCTTAAAAGTTTTGTAAAAGTAGTCGATGTTACTTGTGTGCTAAAATTCAAGTGACATTTAAGTCACACTTTTGCTCACAAACTTGCTGAATCACGATTGGTCATGTGATATGCGAGAACCAATGGTGTTTGGGATCAATGACGCCTTCTAGCGGAGTGTGTGAATGTACACATACACCAATGGCAGCAGATGACAAGATTTTTAGGGGAATTAATGAATAATTTTGGGTCTGTTCCATCTTGTGACTTCAGAAGACTCTTTATTGGCATTGATGAAGAACCTTTAACAACCATTGAACAACTTAAAGAGTGGTTATTTATATTATTAAGGAAACGAACGGAGCACTGAAAGTTTCTTCGGGGAGCCAAAAATGGTAGTGTTTCTCCAGAGCATATCTGCGGATCTATTGGGAAATGTGTGAACGTTTGGGTCAAAAGCTTGTGGAGAGCAGATAAATCCAACCCAACCCCCACCAAGGTCGGTCCTGACAGGCGGTGATGTGTCTCGCTGTCTGCTGTGTGTTATCTAAAGAACACACTCTTAAAAATAACGCTAGAGCATCCATCTGGTGCTTTAAAGACTCCAGAAACCAAACCACCAATCGGAAGAACCTGAAGCGCCAAGAAGTTTACTACACTCTAAAGAATGCTGGGTTGTTTTAACCCAATTTTGAGTCAAACATGGACAAACCCAAATGTTGGGTTGAAAATGTAACCCAACGGCTCTTTAACAGAACCAACTTAATGATAATGACTCTTTAGTGAACCTTAAGAACCACTGAAGAACCTTTTTGATGAAGTCCATCAGAGTTCTCAGTCACATCTCATTTAGGCTAAAATAGCCGAAGATTCCCAAAGAGAAATAAAAACAGACCCAAATGTGTCAGTAGTCATCATTTAGTTTGAGTCTCCACTCTAAAAAATTCAATTTTTGGGTCAAATATGGACAAACCCAGCCATTGGGTTAAATGCTTAAATTACATTTTTAACCCAATTTTTGAGTTTGTCCATATTTGACCCAAAATTGGGTTAAAACAACCCAGCTTTTGTGCTGCAAAATGAACGTGGATGTTGGTAACTATTCATCTTATGCCCATTTGAAGATTTTGAATTGGTATCTAAAGCACAGTTGACATATTTAAGAGATAATTGCTGGATTTCTAAAGGGTTAAATGGGTATTTGCATTTCCGAATCCGTTTAAGAATCCAAGCGTGTTTGATAACGCTGATGAGTTTGATTCTGTCGACACATTAAAGCTGTGAATTGTTGTGGATCATCTACTAGCAGGTGCTCAATACAGATCAGCCAGGTTCATCTGGCAGCAAACACACACAATGCCTCCAAACCAAAGCATCTCACGACACACACGGTTCTGTATATGGGTCAGACTCCAGGAATAAAGTTCTGCCGCCGCTGAGGGTATTTATAACCCCGACAGCCCTTCCACCTGTCAGCCTGTGAAGGAGCTGTTTGAAACCCCCACAGAACCCCCCCTCGGAGGCTAAAGACTGGGGAATAATGCAACCGAGATGTACATTTAACCTGTTGACTGTAAATAATCACCCCCCTTTTGGAGCGTAGCATCTGGATGTAGTTCATGAAAGCTTTGGAATACAGACTGAAGGTTGGTTCCTTTTAAAGACACACTCAGCAGATTATTGCAAAAGTCAACGAACATCAATTTTTTTTTATTGTAACAGAAGTTTAAGTTTAGTGTAAAGCAAGTGGAAATGTACTGCACTCTTTAAAAAAACACTGGGTTGAAAACAACCTAATTTGGAGTTTACCGAAGACACTCACCAATTTGACGGAGCTGCACTGCTCGCTCCTGAAGAGGTCGCAAAAAGCCCGCGATAAATAAAAACTACCCAAACACTGGGTTGTTGAGTCTGATCCAGGATCTGGTGACACAAAACTACCCAAACACTGGGTTGTTACGTCTGACCCAGGATCTGGTGACACAAAACTACCCAAACACTGGGTTGTTACGTCTGACCCAGGATCTGGTGACACAAAACTACCCAAACACTGGGTTGTTGAGTCTGATCCAGGATCTGGGTAACACAAAACTGCCCAAACATTGGGTTGTTGAGTCTGATCCAGGATCTGGGTAACACAAAACTGCCCAAACATTGGGTTGTTGAGTCTGATCCAGGATCTGGGTAACACAAAACTACCCAAACACTGGGTTGTTACGTCTGACCCAGGATCTGGTGACACAAAACTACCCAAACACTGGGTTGTTGAGTCTGATCCAGGATCTGGGTAACACAAAACTGCCCAAACATTGGGTTGTTGAGTCTGATCCAGGATCTGGGTAACACAAAACTGCCCAAACATTGGGTTGTTGAGTCTGATCCAGGATCTGGGTAACACAAAACTACCCAAACACTGGGTTGTTGAGTCTGATCCAGGATCTGGGTAACACAAAACTGCCCAAACATTGGGTTGTTGAGTCTGATCCAGGATCTGGGTAACACAAAACTACCCAAACACTGGGTTGTTACGTCTGACCCAGGATCTGGGTAACACAAAACTGCCCAAACATTGGGTTGTTGAGTCTGATCCAGGATCTGGGTAACACAAAACTGCCCAAACATTGGGTTGTTGAGTCTGATCCAGGATCTGGTGACACAAAACTACCCAAACACTGGGTTGTTACGTCTGACCCAGGATCTGGTGACACAAAACTACCCAAACACTGGGTTGTTACGTCTGACCCAGGATCTGGTGACACAAAACTACCCAAACACTGGGTTGTTACGTCTGACCCAGGATCTGGTGACACAAAACTACCCAAACACTGGGTTGTTGAGTCTGATCCAGGATCTGGTGACACAAAACTACCCAAACACTGGGTTGTTACGTCTGACCCAGGATCTGGTGACACAAAACTACCCAAACACTGGGTTGTTGAGTCTGATCCGGGATCTGGGTAACACAAAACTGCCCAAACATTGGGTTGTTGAGTCTGATCCAGGATCTGGTGACACAAAACTACCCAAACACTGGGTTGTTACGTCTGACCCAGGATCTGGTGACACAAAACTACCCAAACACTGGGTTGTTACGTCTGACCCAGGATCTGGTGACACAAAACTACCCAAACACTGGGTTGTTACGTCTGACCCAGGATCTGGTGACACAAAACTACCCAAACACTGGGTTGTTGAGTCTGATCCAGGATCTGGTGACACAAAACTACCCAAACACTGGGTTGTTACGTCTGACCCAGGATCTGGTGACACAAAACTACCCAAACACTGGGTTGTTACGTCTGACCCAGGATCTGGGTAACACAAAACTACCCAAACACTGGCTTGTTACGTCTGACCCAGGAGCAGGGTAACACAACTACCCAAACACTGAAAAAATAGCCCAAAAATTTTTATTTTTCACAAAATATATATTTTACAAAATAACCTGGTCTCTCAAATTACTAGAATTTCAGAGCCATATGTCTAACTAACTTGTAATGTGAAGAGGTTCCAGTATTCAGGTCTTAAAGTCACCCGCTTTATCTGCCCACAGGGATCGCATTGACCCGTTCTTCTACAAGTTCCAGTTCAAGAACGTCGAGTACTCGTCCGGCCGGAATAAAACCTTCTTGTGCTACCTGGTGGACCAGGGCTCGGACAGCCTCCTCCGCGGCTACCTCGAGGACGAGCACGCGGGCGCCCACGCCGAGGACGCCTTCTTCCAGCAGGTCCTACCCAACTACGACCCAGCCTGCAAATACACCATCACCTGGTACATGTCGTCCAGCCCGTGCGCGGCCTGCGCCGGGAAGCTCACAGAGATCCTGAAGGCCAGGAAAAGCGTTCGCCTGACGATCTTCTCCGCGCGGCTCTTCGACTGGGAGGAGCCTGAGATCCAGGCGGGGCTAAAGGCCCTAGCGGCCGCCGGCTGCAAACTGCGCATGATGAAGCCGCTGGATTTCACCTACACCTGGGACACGTTCGTAGAGAACGACGAGGAGCCGTTCACGCCGTGGGAGGACTGCCAGGACAACTACGAGTACTATCAGGATAAACTGGCCGACATCCTGCAGTGATGTAAGAGAAGATCATTACCATACGACACGCTAGAGCTGCACTGTTAGTCGTTAAAAGATCACCATCTTGATTCAAACACCCACCCGATCTTATTCCTGAACTACAATGATTCGGCTGTGTCTATTAAACCTTTGACAAGATCATACCGGAGCATTGAAAGAGAGAGCCGTTATGTTTAGGTATAAAACAGTCTTTTCAACCACACAGTATCATTAATTCTGTCTAATCATTCAGATTATCACAGAAGAACTGGGATAAAAGTTTATAGTTCAGATATAAAACACTGTTGTCTATGGTAGTGATCAAAATAGAGCAAATCACCTTTTGAAAGTAACTTGACGCTTCAAATAACGATTGTATCGATTACATCATTACACCAGTAGGTGGAGACAGAAGGTGGAGATTCGTTCAAAAACGTTGATTCATCCAGTCATGAAACAAGTGAAGTCTTTATTAGTGAGTGAGTCATTGAATCATTCATTCAAGATATTTGTTCAAAAAATGCTGATTCATCCAGTTATGAAACAAGTGAAGTCTGTATTAGTGAGTGAGTCATTGAATCATTCATTCAAGATATTTGTTAAAAAAATGCTGATTCATCCAGTTATGAAACAAGTTAAGTGTTTATGAGTCATTGAATCATTAATTCAAGGGATTCGTTCAAAAACGCTGATTCATCCAGTTATGAAAAAAATGAAGTCTTTATTAATGAGTCATTGAATCATTAATTCAAGGGATTCGTTCAAAAATGCTGATTCATCCAGTTATGAAACAAGTGAAGTCTTTATTAATGATTCATTGAATCATTAATTCAAGGGATTCATTCAAAAACGCTGATTCATCCAGTTATGAAACAAGTGAAGTCTTTATTAATGAGTCAATGAATCATTAATTCAAGGGATTCGTTCAAAAACGCTGATTCATCCAGTTATGAAACAAGTTAAGTCTTTATTAATGAGTCATTGAATCATTCACTCAACAGATTCATTCAAAAACACTGATTCATCTAGTCATGAAACAAGTGAAGTCTTTATGAGTGAGTCATTGAATCATTCATTCAAGAGATTCGTTCAAAAACACTGATTCATCTAGTCATGAAACAAGTGAAGTCTTTATTAGTGAGTCATTGAATCATTCATAGAGATTCGTTCAAAAACACTGATTCATCTAGTCATGAAAACAAGTGAAGTCTTTATGAGTGAGTCATTGAATCATTCATTCAAGAGATTCGTTCAAAAACACTGATTCATCTAGTCATGAAACAAGTGAAGTCTTTATTAGTGAGTCATTGAATCATTCACTCAACAGATTCGTTCAGAAACGCTGATTCATTCAGTAATGAAACAAGTGAAGTCTTTGAGTGAGTCATTGAATCATTCATTCAAGAGATTCGTTCAAAAACACTGATTCATCTAGTCATGAAACAAGTGAGGTCTTTATGAGTGAGTCATTGAATCATTCATTTATTCATTCACATTTTTAATAGACTGCAGCAAGTAAGATTTGTCAGAACTTCTAGTAAATTAAACGTTAGTTTGTCTAGTTGTCTGTTCCGAATCGTGATCTCTGTTTAAAACAAAAAAACAGTCGTGATTCTCAATTTATCCAGAATCGTGCAGCTCTTCGACTCGCATTTCCAAAAAGAAAAAATATGCAATATTGACGCCGAAGCAGGGTTAATATAGTTAACCAAAACTAAAACCGTTACGTTTTAAGAACGTTTTGCTAACGTTCCCATTAAGTTATGAAAACATTATTTCTGAATGTTCGTTGGACGTTCAAAACATCCAGTGTTTTATAAGCGTTTTTTCTTGGTTCTGTGAACGTTAAGAGAACATTTCATTGTATCATTCTTCAAACATTATGAAACGTTACTTTAGAATGTTCTCTGAACGTTCTGAAACAAGTAACATTTAAAAAAAGACGTTAGATGAACGTCCAACTGAAACGTTTTTTCCTAACTTTGTGAGAACGTTCCTGTTCGCTGGGATCTCAGCAATATAACATTGCAATAAAATATGGAATTATTACTAATTGGAATTTTTCATTTGTCAGTAATGACTACAAATATACTCACCTCGCCGTCTGGGATAAAATATAGTTGCAATAAATGATGGAAAAGCTGTATTTTGTGAGGAAGCATAATTTTTAGATTAGCAAAGTTCAGAACAGCATGCTAACATTTATGCGAAATATCGATCTGTCTGAAGTGTGTCCAGAAACGCTCGAGTCTGAAGTCGCTAGTCTAGCTCATATATCGCAGGGATCATTTGATGATTCAGGTCTCGTCTCACTTTAGCTTCCGGTCAAGATGTCCTCGGGGCGTTTGATATACTTTAGACTATTCAAACTCTCGTTTTGCTAATTAAAGCCAGTGTTTTTATGTTTTGCAGGATATTGAAGCACTAGTGGAAGAGAGAGTGTGTGTGTGTGTGAGAGAGAGAGCCCCGTGCCAACCCTTCACTCTCTGCATCCGCACGCGGAGAGACGATTAAACATTACTGGGTGTTTCTGCACTGAGAGCCTGAAATACAAGAGTCCGCTCTGACTGATGGATTACTGTAGGACTGTGTAATTACGGGATTTATACTTTTTAATAATTAGTTTCATGTTTGAATGAAATCACTGTGTTTTGTTAATCTGTTTACTTTTATTGATGTGACATAATTCATATTTCATACTGTTTTATATTCTGAGCCTGTGTTCAAAGAACGTTTTGCCAATGTTCCCATTAAGTTACAAAAAACGTTATTTCTGAATGTTCAAAACATCTAGTTTTTTAAAATGTTTTTTCTTGGTGAATGTTAAGGAACATCATTCTTCAAACATCATGTGAACGTTACTTTTGAACGTTCTGAAACTATTAGAAACATTTAAACAACATGACGAACATAAAACGTTTGTCTTTAACTTTGAGAGAACCTTGTCAGAACGTTCTGTTAGCTGAGTGGAACTTCAGTTTGACTTTATTTATCATTTTATATTCACACATTCATACTGAGCACTGTGAAATGCAGGTAATTCAGGAGTTTTGTATTTATACACTGCAAACTAATCTTAAACTTGGGTTGCAGCTGGATATGAAATAGTTGGGCAAGCAATAAATAAAGATATACACTAAATGGGAAACGACCTTCACTGTTGTTAGTAAAACTAATAAAACATGTATTGTTTTGGTGTGCGGTTCTTCTTTTTGTGTATTATAATACAGATACAAACACACAAATGTTCATTTCAGCATATTTGAGGTGTTTCAGCCGAAATGATTTCTGCGGTTTACTTAAAAGCATCTTTAATCACACACACATAATGAATCAAAAATACGATCTGTTTATAGCCACACATTTAGATAAATATCAGGGAGCTATTTGAAACCCATCACACACATTCTCTGCTGATAAGTAAACAAAACACCATAGTATTTTTTATACATATACCAAGGTAATGTTTTTGGACGTGTACTAACCAAGGTAAATAACAGCAAATGTAAAGACTTGCAGGCAGATTTATAGGTGACGATCACGGGTGACCGTTAATCTGCGCGCGCAGACGTAGGAAACGCGCCAAAACTAGATCCCTTACATTCTAATCAATACACTTGTGTTTACAAAACTAGCGTAGATTTGTTTGTATATTATAATGATAGCGATCTAGTTTTGTTCGGTAAAGCTTCTCCACTCACTCAGTCTCGAGACAGAGCGCATTTAGGCCACGCCCACCGGCGGGAAAACAATCCAACCGTCTCCATTGAGTCTGCATTGTGTGAAGCTGCCTCCTCGTCATTTATGACTTATAACAACAAACAAAACAATGTCTAAAAGCTGCTATGAGACAAGGTGTACAGCAAACAAGCTAAACAACCCAGAAATATGTTTTTATAATCTGTCGACCCCAAAAAACGAGCGTTTAAAGTCCCCATGAATTCAAAATTGACCATACTTACTTTGTTTGCCTAAATTGATCGTTTTGTGGTGAACAATTCATCCATGCAAGTCAATCCACACAAAAAAATTTTTTGGCTTCGTAATCTTTAATCAAAATCTGAAATTTCCCCTCCCCTCTGCGTTGGAGGACCTTGCCTGATGACGTAGGTTTCACGGTTTGGGCGTCTTCTTAACACCCGTAATCACGCCCCTCCAACTGACAGTAGACAGGCTGAATGAAAACACCTACTTTTCTAGATCCAATCAGGTGCTAGTTGGGGAAAAAGCCACGCCCACCATTTTGCCTCATTTAGTATTCCGTTTCTCTCGGAAATACGTCACAACACTGGAGAAAAGTCGTTTGCAACTTCCGGTTCACGGGGACTTTAAAGACACAAAAGTGGATACAGGCGATTGAGAGAGAGCGCACCGTGTCTATTACTCTGAGAACTAACTTACGCCACTGAGGAGAACGTAATCGGCGACAGAATAGCGTACCTTACAGAAATATAATATATAAAACTGACATTTGGATATTTGACTTACCAGTGACTATATGTTTACTGCACACGTAGTGTATTTTTAGTGCATACTGAGTGTCAGGATCCCACAGTTTACCGTTCCAGCCGGTCTCCACTTTTGTGTCCTTAAACGCTCGTTTTTTCGGGTCGACAGCTTATGAAAACTTATTTCTGTTTTTTTTTAGCTTGTTTGCTGTACACCTTGTCATAGCAGCTTTTAGACATTGTTTTGTTTTTTGTTTGTTTAACCCTAATGGATTGTTTTCCCGCCCGGTGGGCGTGGTTTCAGATGATGACGCGTGTTGCTCTGTCTCTATTACAGACGGGTCGGACTGTCATTGGTTAGTTTTCCCGGGAGATCAGAATAGGTGGTTATTTGTCTGCGTGCAGTTCTGGCGTGAGGTGAGGTGTGTACATGTCTCTCAGCAGCGTCTCCAGCGCCCTCTTGTGGCCGGGCTGAGAGGAGATCTGCCCCGGAGCCCGAGAGCGCCACCTGCTGTCTGGGTCATCAGGGGTCACGGTGCGCATCTGGGCCGTGTGAAGACCCTCGATCGCACTGGACAGCCAGATCAGTCTCTTCAGGCTCTGGATGGAGCGACCGCGATCATGCATCAGCTGATGCTCAGTCACCGCTCGTCTGCTGGAGAGAGATGTGTAATCTCAGGACAACCACAGAGAAGATCGAGAGATAGAACAGATGGGTGGATGGATGGATGGACAGATAGATAGATGGATGGATAGATAGATAGACGGATGGATGGATAGTTGGATAGATGAATGGATGGATAGATAGATAGATAGATAGATAGATAGATGGATGGATAGTTGGATGGATAGATAGATGGATGGATGGATGGACGGACGGACGGACGGATGGATAGATAGATAGATAGATAGATGGATGGATAGTTGGATGAATGGATGGATAGTTGGATAGATGAATGGATGGATAGATAGATAGATAGATGGATGGATAGTTGGATGGATGGATAGATAGATGGATGGATGGATGGACGGACGGACGGGCGGATGGATAGATAGATAGATGGATGGATGGATGGATGGATGGATAGTTGGATGGATGGATGGATAATTGGATGGATGGACGGACGGGCGGATGGATATATAGATAGATAGATTGATGGATGGATAGTTGGATAGATGAATGGATGGATGGATAGATAGATAGATGGATGGATGGATAGATAGATGGATGGATGGACGGACGGACGGACGGACGGGCGGATGGATAGATAGATAGATGGATAGTTGGATGGATAATTGGATGGA